>NW_027521797.1:0-51622 GCF_052094955.1 Ictidomys tridecemlineatus
AGAGAGAGAGAGAGAGAGAGAGAGAGAGAGAGAGAGAGAGAGAGAGAGAATTTTTAATATTCATTTTCTAGTTCTCGGCGGACACAACATCTTTGTTGGTATGTGATGCTGAGATTCGAACCCGGGCCGTACACGTGCCAGGCAAGCGCACTACTGCTTGAGCCACATCCACAGCCCAATTGTCTTTAAGATTCTCATCCATCATCCCAAATTGTCACCAGACTCTTAATTGGGGTCTGATCCTAGAACGCCTCAGGTAAGAGTATAAAATATAGCCCAGGAGAGTATAAGGGTCACACCAAAATTAAAGGTAAATATTTTACTGTATTTTGTTAATAGGAGCCTTAAAAATATATAAGAGAATTTGTTTGAGTCTTCTAGACCAAAGAAGTCAGGACATATTGCTGGATCATCTTGAATGCAGTCACAGGGACGTAATCACCAGAAATGTTAGGGCCAAGGATTTTCCTGAGCAACGGGGAGTGGCTATTAGACTCTCTTTGGTTGATTGACTGAAATATGGACTCAGTGTTTGATTAAGTTCAATGACCAATATGATCCTGCAATAATGGAGAGGATGGTGATCAGAAATAAACAATGTGTTGGATGGCGTGTTATGTGACCCCTTCCCTTTCCTCACAGCTGGATCTGGAGGAGGGCCTGGAGAACCAGCCTTCGCAAAGGCCTCATGGACATGCGTTCAGAAGGCAGCACCAGATCCTTGAGAAACATGCAGCCACTGTCCTCGGCAGCCTGGGAAGACATTAACTGATGGCATCGTTGAAACGGCCTCCCTGATTTCAGTGAGAATAAGGGGACCCTGAAGTAGAAGAGGCCATGTGGTGGAGCAGTGATCAGAACATTCGAATCTGTAGAGATTTTGACAGTGGTAAATGATTGTGGTATTTATAGATGGGAAAAAAATTGGCACCCTCCTAGAATAGTGCCTGCCCCATGTAATGTGAAACTCTTCATTTCACACTTCATTGTAGTGGTCCATAATGGTGGAATTTGCTGACACATATTTGAACATGCACACAAAATAACCGTTAAGTTTGGCCAATATCATTCCAATATTTCCCTTTTCCTCACCTCCTCCCCTGGTGCCTTGACTCTACTGATCTTCCTTCAACTTTCATGATGAGACTCCCTTCCCAACTTTCCTTCCTTTTCCCCCTTTAGCTTTAACAGAGGAAAAACATACGGCCCTTTACTTTCTGAGTTGCTTATTTCCCTTAATGTTCTGAAGATCCATCCATCTTCCAGCATGACATAATTTTGTTTTTCTTTATGGCTGAATGAAATTCCAGTGTGCATATACCAGATATTCTTTATCCATTCGTCCACTGATGTCACCTCGGCTGGTTCATGGGCATGTATGTGTCATTATAGTATGATGACTTCGATCCGCTCTGATAAATACCAAGCAGAGGTAGAGCTGGGTTGCAGGGTGGTCCATGGCTACTCCTGAGGAGCCTCCATCCCAATTTCCGTGGTGGTTGTGCTGATTTACATGCCCACCAACAGGGTGAGAGTGCTCCTTTCTCTCCAAATCTCTCCTTGTCACACTCATTTCTGTTTGTATTCTTGGTAGTTGCCTTTGTCACTGAAGTGAGATGAAATCTTGGGGTAGTCTTGACTTGCTAGTATTTTCATATATTTGTTGGCCACTCACATATTTTCTTCTAAGACATGTCTGTTTACTTCATTTAGTTTCCCATTTGGTCATTAGGTTATTTGATAATTGGGTTATTAATAATTGTGGGTTTGATGATAAGTTTTTTGAGTTCTTTATTAATATTCTGAATATTCATCCTCTTTTAGAAGAGCACCACATAAATATTTTCTCCCATTTCGTAGGTTCTCTCTTCATATTCTAATTGTCTCCTTTGCTGTGCAGAACCTTCTTAATTTGATGCCATCCTATTAGATAACTTTTGGTGTTATCTCCTGAGCTTTGGCATCCTATTGAGAAAGTCATTGCCTCTGCCTGTAGGTTGGAGTGACTTTGTTTTTTCCTAGAATCTGCATGATTTCTGGTCTAGTGCCTGGGTCTTCAATGTATTTTTTGCAGAGTGAGCAATAGTTCAGGTTTCATTCTTCTGCATTTGGACAGGGGTGTAGAAGGACTGTTTCAGACAGTAGATGTTAATGACTGGGGTGCAGAAGAACTGTTGCAGAGAGCAGAAGTTGAAGACTGAGGTGCAGAAGGAGTGTTACAGAAAGCAGAGTTTGGAGACTGGGGTGCACAAGGATCGTTGAAGAGAGCACAGTTTTCAGACTGAGGTGCAGAAGGACTGTTGCTGAGAGCAGAGGTTTGAGACTGGGGTGAAGAAGGATCGTTGCAGAGAGCAGAGTTTGGAGACTGGTGTGCAAAAAGACTGTTATGGAGAGCAGAGTTGGTTGCAGAAGGATCTTACAGAAAGCACAGTGTGGAGACTGAGGTGCAGAAGAACTGTAACAGAGAGCAGAGTTAGGAGACTGTGGTGCAGAAAGACTGATACAGAAAGCAAAGGTTGAGAATAGGGTGCAGAAAGACCATTACAGAGTGCAGAAGTTGGAGACTGCGGTACAGAAAAACTGTTACAGAGAGTATAGATTGGAAATTGGGGAGCAGAAGGACTGTTTCCGAGAACAGAGTTTGGAGACTGGGTTGCAGCAGGAGCGTTGAAGAAAGCAGCGGTTGGAGACTGGGTTGGAGAAGGAATGTTACAGAAATTAGAGTTTGGAAACTGGGGTGCAGAAGGACCTTACAGAGAACAGAGTTTGGAGACTGGGGTGAAGAAGGAGTGTTGAGGAAAGGAGACGTTGGAGACTTGGTTGCAGAAGGATCGTTGCAGAAAGCAGAGTTTAGAGACTGGGGTGCAGAAAAACGGTGCAGAGAGCAGAGGTTGGAGACTGAGGTGCAGAAAAACAGTTACAGAAAGCAGAGTTTGAAGAGTGAGGTGCAGAAGAATCTGAAGACAGCAGAAGTTGGAGACGGAGTTGCAGAAGAATCGTTGCAGAGAGCAGAGGTGGAGACTGGGATGCCGAAGGATAGTTACAGAGAGCAGAGGTGAGAAACTGGGGTGCAGAAGGACTGTTACAGAGAGAACAGTTTAAAGACTGGGGTGCAGAAGGACCGTTAAAGAGAGCAGAGTTTGGAGACTGGCGTGCAGAAAAAGTGTTTCAGAGAGCAGAGTTTATAGAGTGGGGTGCATAAGGCCTGCTACAGTAAGCAGAAGTTGGAGACTGGGTTGCAGAAGGACTGTTATAGAGAGCAGACTTTTTAGGCTGGGTTGAAGAAGGAGTGTTATAGAGAGCAGAGTTTTGAGGCTGGGTTTCAGAAAGATCTTACAGAAAGCAGAGGTTGGTGACTGAGGTTCAGGACGACTGTTACAGAAAGCAGTGGTTGGAGACTGGGGTGCAGAAGAATCCTGCAGAGAGCAGTGGTTTCAGACTGATGTGCAGAAGGACTGTTACAGCGAACATAGGATGGAGACTGAGGTGCAGAAGGACGGTTACAGAGAGCAGAGTTTGGTGACTGAGGTGCAGAAGGATTGTTACAGAAAGCAGAGGTTGGAAATTGTGGTGCAGATGGACCGTTACAGAGAGCAGAGGTTGTAGACTGCAATATACAAAGACTGTTACAGAGAGCAGAGGTTGGAGAATATGGTGCTGAAGAACTGTTACAGAGAGCCAAGGTTGGAGACTGGGGTGCAGAAGTACTGTTACACCGAGGAGAGGCTGAAGACTGGGATGTAGAAAGACTGCTGCAGAGAGCAGGGATTGAAGACTAACGTGCAGAGGGACAGTTACACAGAGCACAGGTTGGAGATTGGGGTGCAGAAGGACTGATACATAAAGCAAAGGTTGGACACTCGGGTGTATAAATACCCTTACAGAGAGCAGATGTTTGAGACTGAGGTGCAGAAGCACCACTGCACAGAGCAGAGGTGGAGACAGAGGCCCATAAGGATTGTTACAGAGAGCAGAGGTTGGAGACAGGGGTGCAGAAGGACTGTTACAGAAAGCAGAGGAAGAAGACTGTGGTGCAGGGAGGTCGTTGCAGAGAACAGATGTTGGAGACTGGGTTGTAGCAGGACCTGTTGTAGATAGCAGAGTTAGGAGAATGGGATAAAAAAGGACTGTTGCAGGAAGCAGGTGTTGAAGACTTAGGTGCAGAATGACTGTTGCAGAGAGCAGAATTTGGAGACTGAGTTTCAGAAGGACTGTTACAGAGAGCAGAGTTTGGAGACTGCGATCCAGAAGGACTGATACAGAAAGCAGAGGTTGGAGACTGTGGTGCAGAAGGACCGTTGCAGAAAGCAGAGTTCGGAGACTGCAATAAAGAAGGACTGTTATAGAGACCAGAGGTTGGAGAATGGTTTATAGAAGAATTGTTTCAGAGTGCAGATATTGGAGACTGGGGTTCAGAAGAACTGTTGCAGAGAGCAGAGTTTGGAGACTGGGGTTCAGAAGAACTGTCGCAGAGAGCAGAGGTTGGAGACTGAGGTGCAGAAAGAATGTTACAGAGAGCAAAGTTTGGATACTGGGGTGCAGAATTACTGATACAGAAAGCAGATGTTGAGACTGGGGTGCAGAAGAACCGTTACTGAGAGCAGAGGTTGGAGACTTTGGTACAGAAGGACTGTTGCAGAGAGCAGATGTTAGAGAATGGGGTGCTGAAGGACTGTTACAGAGAGCTGATGTTAGAGAATGGGGTGCAGAAGTAAGATTGCAGAGTTCAGTGGTTGAAGACAGAGGTGCAGAAGGACTGTTAAAGAGAGTAGAGGTTGGAAACCGTGGTTCAGAAGGACTTATACAGAAAGCAGAGGTTTGAGACTGGGGTGCAGAAGGAGTGATACAGAGAGCACAGGTTGGAGACTGTGGTGCAGAAGGACTATTACAGAGAGCAGAGGTTGGAGACTGGGGAGTAGGAGGACTGATGCAGAGAACAGATGTTGGAGACTGGGTTGTAGCAGGAACTTTGAAGAAAGCAGAGGTTTTAGACTGGGTTGGAGAAGGAATGTTACAGAGAGCAGAGTTTGGAAACTGCGGTGCAGAACAACCTTACAGAGAACAGAGGTTGGAGACTGCAGTGCAGAAGGTGTGTTGAGTAGAGGAGACGTTGGAGACTGGGGTGCAGAAGGACTGTTGCAGAGAGCAGATGTTGGAGACTGGGGTGCAGAAGGACCCTTAGAGAGAGCAGAGGTTGGAGAATCCAGTACAGAAGGACAGTTACAGAGAGCAAAGTTTGGAGACTGGGGTGCAGAAGACTGTTGCAGAGAGCAGTGGTTGGAGACTGAGATGAAGAATTATTGTTACAGAGAGCAGAGTTTAAAGACTGGGTTGCAGAAGTACTGTTTCAGCGAGCAACGGTTGGAGACTAGGGTGCAGAAGGACTGTTGTAGAGAGCAGATGTTGGAGACTGGGGTCCAGAAGAATCTTTGCAGAGAGTAGAGGTTGGAGACTGGGGTGCAGAAAACCTCTTACAGAGAGCAGAGTTTGGAGACTGGGGTGCAGAAGGACTGTTACAGAGAGCAGAGTTTGCAGACTGAGGTGCAGAAGGACTTTTTCAGAGAGCAGATGTTGGAGACTGGGGTTCAGAAAGACTTTTGCAGACAGCAGAGTTTAGAGACAAGGGTGCAAAAGGATGGTTGCAGACAGCAGAGTATAGACTGGGGTGCAGAAGGACCATTGCAGAGGTCAGAGTTTGGAGACTGGGTTTAGAAAGACTGTTGCAGAGAGCAGAGGTTGGACACTGGGGTGCAGAAGGCCTGTTACAGAGAGCAGAGTTTGGAGACTGTTATGCAGAACGACTGTTACAGATAGCATAGTTTGGAGACTTTGATGCAGAAGGATCTTACAGAGAGTAGAGGTAGGAGACTGAGGTTCAGAAGGACTGTTACAGAGAGCAGAGGAAGGAGACTGGGTTTCAGGGAGGTCGTTGCAGAGAACAGAGACTGGGGTGCAGAATTACTGATACAGAACGCAGAGGTTAAGACTGGGGTGCAGAAGGACTGTTGCAGAGAGCAGATGTTGGAGACAGGGGTTCAGAAAGACTTTTGTAGAGAGGAGAGGTTGGAGACAAGGGTGAAAAGGATGGTTGCAGACAGCAGAGTTTAGACTGGGGTGCAGAAGGACCATTTCAGAGGTAAGAGTTTGGGAACTGAGATACAGAAGGATTGTTACAGAGAACAGAAGTTAAAGACTGGGGTGCAGAAGGACTGTTGCAGAGAGCAGAGTTTGGAGACTGGGTTTAGAAAGACTGTTGCAGAGAGCAGAGGTTGGAGACTGGGGTGCAGAAGTCCTGTTACAGAGAGCTGAGTTTGGAGACATGGTTGCAGAAGTCCTGTTACAGAGAACAGAGATTTCAGACTGAGGTGCAGAAGGGCTGTTGCAGAGAGCAGAGTTTGGAGACTGAGATGCAGAAGGACTGTTACACAAAGAAGGCGTTCGAGACTGGGGTGAAGAATTATGATACAGAGGTAAAAACTGGGGCGCAGGAGGACCGTTACAGAGAGCAGAGGTTGGAGACTGGCGTGCAGAAGAACTGTTTCAGAGAGCAGAGTTTGGAGACTGGGGTGCAAAGTCCTGCTACAGAGAGAAGAGGTTGGAGACTGGGTTGCAGAAGGACTGTTATAGAGAGCAGAGTTTTTAGGCTGGGTTCAGAAGGACTGTTATAGAGAGCAGAGTTTTGAGGCTGGGTTGCAGAAGGATCTTACAGAGAACAGAGGTTGGTGACTGAAGTGCAGGACGACAGTTACAGAGAGCAGTGGTTAGAGACTGGGGTGCAGAAGGATCGTCCAGAAAGCAGAGGTTTAAGACTGAGGTGCAGAAGGACTGTTACAGAGAGCAGAGGTTGGAGACTGAGGTGCAGAAGGATGGTTACAGAGAGCAGAGATTGGTGACTGCGGTACAGAAGGATTGTTACAGAAAGCAGAGGTTAGAAATTGGGGTGCAGAGGGACCGTTACAGAGAGCAGAGGTTGGAGACTGCGGTATACAAAGACTGTAACAGAGAGCAGAGGTTGGAGAATATGGTGCAGAAGGACTGTTACAAAGAGCAGAGGTCGGAGACTGGGGTGCAGAATGACTCTTACACAGAGAAGAGGTTGAAGACTTGGGTGCAGAAGGACTGTTGCAGAGAGCAGAATTTTGAGAGGGAGGAGCAGAAGAACTGTTAAAGTGACCAGAGTTTGGATACTGGGGTGCAGAAGGACTGTTGCAGGGAGCAGGTGTTGGAGACTTGAGTGCAGAAGGACTTTTGCAGAGAGTAGAATTTGGAGACTGCGGTGCAGAAGGACTGTTGAAGATAGCAGAGGTTGGAGACTGGGGTGCAGAAGGACTGATACAGAAAGCAGTGGTTGGAAACTGAAGTTCAGAAGGATCATTACAAAGAGTAGATTTTGGAGACTTCAATACAGGAGGACTTTTACAGAGAGCAGAGTTTGGAGACTGGAGTGGAAAAGAAGTGTTGAAGAGAGCAGTGGTAGGAGACTGAGATGCAGAAATAATGTTAAAAAGAGCAGAGTTTGGAGAGTGGGGTGAAGAAGGACTGATACAGAGAGCAGAGTTTGGCGACTGGTGTGCAGAAGGCCTGCTACAGAGAGCAGAGTTTGGAGACTGGGTACAGAAGGGCTGTTACAAGGAGCAGAGTTTGGAAACTGGGTTGCAGAAGAATATTACGTAGAGAACAGTTTGGAGACTGCGGTGCAGCAGGATTGTTACAGAGAGAACAGGTTGGCGACTGGGGTGCAGTAGGATTATTGCAGAGAGGAGATATTGGAGACTGTAGTGCAGAAGAATCATTGCAGAGAGGAGAGGTTAGAGACTTGGGTGCAGAAGGACGGTTGCAGAAAGCAGATGTTGGAGACTGGGATGCAGAAGGATCGTTGCAGAGATCAGAGATTGGAAACTGGGTTGCAGAAGGACTGTTACACAGAGCAGAGGTTGAAGACTGGAGTGTAAATAGATTGTTGCAGAGTGCACAGTTTGGAGACTGGGGTGCAGAAGGACTGTTACAGAGAGCAGAAGTTTAAGACTGGAGTGCAGAAAGACTGATACAGAAAGCAGAGGTTGGAGACTTGGGTCCAGAATGAACCTTACAGACAGCAGAGGTTGGAGACTGCAGTACATAAGGACTGTTACAAAGAGCAGAGGTTGGTGACCAGGGTACAGAAGGACTGTTGCAGAGAGCAGAGGTTGGAGAATGGGATGCAGAAGGACTGTTTCAGAGAGTAGATTTTAAAGACTGGGGTGCAGAAGAAGTGTTTCAGAGAGCAGAAGTTGGAGACTTGGGTGCAGAAGGATTGTTGCAGGGAGCAGAGTTTGGAGACTGGGGTGAAGAAGAACTGTTACAGAACTCAGAGTTTTGAGATTAAGGTTCAGAAGTATCATACAGAGAGCAGAGTTTGGAGAGTCGGGTGAAGACGAACTGTTGCACAGAGCAGAAGTTGGAGACTAGGGTGCAAAAGAACTGTTACAGATTGCAGAGTTTGGAGACTTGGTGGCAGAAGGATCTTACATAGAGCAGAGGTTGGAGACTGAAGTTCAGAAGAAATGTTACTGAGAGCAATGGTTGGAAACTGGGGTTAAGAAGGATTTTTACAGAAAGCAGAGTTTGGAGACTGAGGTGCAGAAGGATTGCTACAGTGAGCAGAGGTTAAAGATTGGGGTAAAGAAGGACTGCTACAGAGATTAGAGTTTGGAGACTGGGGTGCAGAAGGATCTTTCAGAGTTCAGAGGATAGAGACTGCGGTGCAGATGAACTGTTGCACAGAGCAGAGGTTTGAGACTGGGGTGCAGAAGGACTGTTACAGAGAGCAGAGTATGGAGACTGGGTTGCAGAAAGATCTTACATAAAGCAGAGTTTGGACACTGAGGTGCAGAAAAAATGATACCCAGAGCAGAGTTTGTAGACTGGGGTGCAGAAGGATTGTTGCCGATAACAGAGGTTGGGAGACTATCGTGAAGAAGGACCGTTGCAGAGAGGAAAGGTTGGAGATGGGGTAGAGAAGGAATGTTACAGAGAGCAGAGGTTGGAGACTGGAGTGCAGAAGGACTGTTACAGAGAGCAGAGTTTGGAGACAGGGTTGCAGCAGGATCTTACAGAGAGCAGAGGTTGGAGACTGAGGTGTCACAGGACTGTTACCGAGAGCAGAGTTTAGAGACTGGGGTGCAGAAGGATCGTTGCAGAGAACCGAGTTTTTACACTGAGGTGCAGAAGGTCTGTTGGAGATTACAGATGTTGGAGACTGGGGTGCAGAAGCATCTTTGTATAGAGCAGAGGTTTAAGACTGGGGTGCAGAAGGACTGTTAAAGAGAACAGAGGTTAGAGACTGCGGTGCAGAAGGCCTGTTACAGAGAGCAGAGTTTGGTGAAGGGATGCAGAACGACTGTTACAGAGGGCAGAGTTTGGAGACTGGGTTGCAGAAGGATCATACAGAGAGCAGAGGTTGGAGACTGAGGTGCAGAAGGAACACTGCAGAGAGCAGAGGTGGCGACAGAGGTGCAGAATGACTGTTACAGAGAGCAGAGGTTGGAGACTGGGGTGTAGAAGGACTGTTGCAGATAGTAGAGGTTGGAGCATGGGGTGAAGAAGGACTGTTGCAAGGAGCAGGAGTTTGAGACTTGGGTGCAAAAGGACTGTTGTAGAGAGCAGAATTTGGAGACTGAGGTGCATAAGGACTGTTAAAGAGAGCAGAGTTTGGAGACTGGGGTTCAGAAGGACTGATACAGAAAGCAGAGGTTGGAGACTGGGCTGCAGAAAGACCTTTGCAGAGAGCAGAGTTCGGAGACTGCAATACACGAGGACTGTTACAAAGAGCAGAGGTTGGAGAATGGTTTATAGAAGAACTGTTTTAGAGTGCAGATGTTGGAAACTGGGGTTCAGAAGAACTGTTTCAGGTAGCAGAGTTTGGAGAATGGGGTGCAGAAGAACTGTCACAGAGAGCAGAGGTTGGAGACTGAGGTGCAGAAAAAATTTTACAGAGAAAAGTTATGAGACTGGGGTGCAGAATTACTGATACAGAACGCAGAAGTTGAGACTGGCGTGCAGAAGAACTGTTTCAGAGATCAGAGTTTGGAGACTGGGGTGTAAAGGCCTGCTACAGATAGCAGAGGTTGGAGACTGGGTTGCAGAAGGACTGTTGCAGAGAGCAGATGTTGGAGAAAGGGGTTCAGAAAGACTTTTGTAGAGAGCAGAGGTTGGAGACAAGGGTGCAAAAGGATGGTTGCAGACAGAAGAGGTTAGACTGGGGTGCAGAAGGACCATTGCAGAGGTAAAAGTTTGGGAACTGAGGTACAGAAGTATTGTTACAGAAAACAGATGTTGAAGACTGGGGTGCAGAAGGACAGTTGCAGAGAGCAGAGTTTGGAGACTGGGGTGCAGAAGGCCTGTTACAGAGAGCAGAGGTTGTAGACATGGTTGCAGAAGTCCTGTTAAAGAGAGCAGAGGTTGGAGACTGTTGTGAAGAACAACTGTTACAGAGAGCATAGTTTGGAGACTTTGATGCAGAAGGATCCTACAGAGAGCAGAGGTAGGAGACTGAGGTTCAGAAGGACTGTTACAGAGAGCAGAGGAAGGAGACTTGGGTGCAGGGAGGTCGTTGCAGAGAACAGAGATTTCAGACTGAGGTGCAGAAGGACTGTTGCAGAGAACAGATGTTGGAGACTGGGTTACAGCAGGACCATTGAAGAAAGCAGAGGTTTTAGACTGAGTTGGAGAATGAATGTTACAGAGAGCAGAGTGTGAAAACTGGGGTGCAAAACAACCTTTCAGAGAACAGAGGTTGGAGACTGCAGTGCAGAAGGAGTGTTAAGGAGAAGAGACTTTGGAGACCGGGTTTCAGAAAGACAGTTGCAGAGAGCAGATGTTGGAGACAAGGGTGCAGAAGGACGTTTGCAGAGAGCAGAGGCTGGAGACAAGGGTGCAGAAGGACGTTTGCAGAGAGCAGAGGTTAGAGACTTAGGTGCAGAAAAACAGTTACAGAGAGCAGAGTTTGGAGACTCGGGTTCGGAAGGATCTTTGAAGAGAGCAGAAGTTGGATACTGAGTTGCAGAAGAATCCTTGAAGAAAGCAGAGGTGGAGACTAGGCTGCAGAAGGATCGTTACAGAGAAAAGATGTGGGAGACTGCGGTGCAGAAGGACTGTTACAGAGAGCACAGGTTGGAGATTGGGGTGCAGAAGGAATGTTGCAGAAAGCAGAGGTTGAAGACTGGGGTGCAGAAGGACTGTTACATAGAGCAGACGTTTGAGAATGGGGTGAATAAGTATGATACAGAAAACAGTGGTGTGAGACTGGGGTGTAGAAGGACCGTTACAAAGAGCAGAGGTTGCAGACTGGGTAGATTTTGGAGACTTGGGTGCATAAGGCCTGCTTCAGAGAGCAGAGTTTGGAGACTGGGTTGCAGAAGGATCTTAAAGAGAGCAATGGTTGGTGACTGTGGTGCAGGACGAATGTTACAGAGAGCAGTGTTTTGAGACTGGGGTGCAGAAGGATAGTGTAGAGAGCAGAGGTTTCAGACTGAGGGGCAGAAAGACTGTTACAGAAAGCAGAGGTTGGAAATTGGGGTACAAAGGGTCCATTATAGAGAGCAGAGTTTTGAGACTTCAGTATATAAAGATTGTAACAGAGAGCAGAAGCTGGAGTATATGGGGCAGAAGGACTGTTAGAGAGAGCAAAGGTTGGAGAGTGGAGTGCAGAATTGTTACAGAGAGCAGAGGTTAGAGACTGAGGTGCAGAAGGACTTTTACACAGAGCAGAGGTTGAAGACTATTGTGCAGAAGGACTGTTGCTAGCAGAGTTTGGAGACTTGGGTGAAGAAGGACTGTTGCAGAGAGCAGAATTTGGAGACAGAGGTTCAGAAGGACTTTTGAGGAAAGGAGACGTTGGAGACTAGGCTGCAGAATGTTCGTTGTAGAGAGCAGAGGTTGAAGACTGAGGTGCAAAAAGAGTGTTAAAGAGAGCAGAGGTTGGAGACTGGGGTGCAGAACGCCTGTTACGGAGAGCAGAGTGTGGAGAAAGGCTTCAGAAGGACAGCTACAGATCACAGAGTTTAGAGACTGGGTTGAAGAAGGATCTAACAGAGAGCAGATGTTGGGGACCCAGGTGCAGAAGGACTGTTACAGAGAGTAGAGGTTGGAGACTGAGGTGCAAAAGGTTCGTAGCAGAGAACAGCGTTTTAAGACTGAGGTGCAGAAGGACTGTTGCAGAGACCACAGGTTGGAGACTGGGGTGCAGGAAGACTGTTGCAGAGAGCAGACATTGGAGAGTGGGGTGCAGAAGGCTTGTTATAGAGAACAGAATTTGGAGACTGGAGTGCAGAAGACCTGTTACGGAGAGGAGAGTTAAAAGAAGGGGTGCAGAAGGTCTGTTAGAGAGGGCAGAGTTGGGAGACTGGGTTGCAGAAGGATCTTACAGAGAGCAGATGTTGGAGACTGAGATGTAGAATGATCGTTGCAGAGCGAAGAGGTTGGAGACTAAGGTGCATAAGGCCTGTTACAGAGAGCAGAGGTTGAAGACTGTGGTGCAGAAGGACTGTTATAGAGAGCAGAGTTAGGGACTGAGTGGCAGAAGGATCTTACAAACAGCAGAGTTTGGAGATTTAGGTGCAGGAGGACTGTTACAGAGAGAAGTGTCTGGAGACTGAGATTCAGATGGATCCTGCTGAGAGAAGAGGTTTCAGACTGAGGTGTAGATCGACTGTTATAGAGAGCAGAGGTTGGAGACTGAGGTGCAGAAAGACTGTTAAGGGGAGCAAATTTTGGAGACTGTGTGTCAAAAAGATCTTACATTGAGCAGAGTTTGGAAACTGAGGTGCAAAAGGACTGTTACAGAGAGCAGATGTTGAAGTCTGTGGTGCAGAAGAATTGTTGCAGAGAGCAAAATTTTCAGATTGAGGTGCAGAAGGACTTTTGCAGAGAGCAGATGTTTGAGACTGGGGTGTAAAAGTTTCGTTGAAGAGAGCAGAAGTTGGAGACTGCAGTACAGAAGTACTGTTGCAGAGAGGAGAGGTTGGGGACTAGGGTACCCAAAAACTTTTTCAGAGAGCAGATGTTGGAAAATGTTGTTCAGAAGGATAGTTGCAGAAGGTGGAGAATGCGATGCAGAAGAACATTTGCAGAGAGCAGAGGTTGGAGACTGAGGCACAGAAGGACGGACAAAGAAAGCAGAGGTTGGAGACTGCCTTGCAAAAGGACCTTTACAGAGAGCAGAGTTTGGAGACTGGGGAGCAGAAGGAGTGTTGCAGAGTACAGAGGTTGGTGACTGGGGTACAGTAGGACCGTTGCAGAAAGCAGAGTTTGGAGACTGGCGTGGAGAAAGAATATTACAGAGAGCAGAGTTTGGAAACTGGGGTCAGAAGGATCTTTCAGAGAGCAGACATGGAGACTGAAGTTCAGAAGGATCGTTGCAGAGAGCAGAGTTTGGACACTGAGGTGCAGATGGACTGTTGCAGAGAGCAGATGTTGGAGACTGGGGTGCAGAAGGACTGTTTAGAGAGCAGATGTTGGAGATTGGGGTGCAGAAGGACTCCTTCAGAGAGCAGAGGTTGACGACTGAGCTGGAGAAAGACTGTTACAGAGAACAGAGTTTGGAGACTGGGGTGCAGAAGGACTGTTGCAGAGAGCATTGGTTTAAGACTGAGGTACAGAAGGATCATTGCAGAGAGCAGAGTTGGAGTTGGGATGTAGAAGCACTGTTACACAGAGCACACGTTGCAGACTGGGGTGCAGAACGAATTTTGCAGACACCAGAGGTTGTAGACTGGGGTGCATAAGAACTGTTTCAGATAGCAGAGTTTTGATATGAGGTGCAGAAAGACTGTTACAGAGAGCAGAGGTTGTAGACTGGCGTGTAGAAGGACTTATACAGTAAGCAGAGGTTGGAGACTGGGGTGCAGAACGACCGTTACAGAGAGATGTGTTTGGAGACTGCGGTACAGAAGGACTGTTACAGAGAGTAGAGTTTGGCGACTGGGGTGAAGAAGGAGTGTTGCAAAGAACAGAGTTTGGAGACTGAGGTGCAGAAGGACTGTTTCAGAGAGCAGAGTTTTTAGAAAGGTTGCAGAAGGATGTTACAGAGAGCAGAGATTGTAGACCGAGGTGCAGCAGGAGTGTTACAGAGAGAAGAGGTTGGAGACTGGGGTGCAGAAGGATTGTTATAGAGAACAGACTTTGGATACTGGGGTGCAGAAGGCCTGTTATGGAGAGGAGAGTTGGAGAAGGCGTGCAGAAAGACTGTTACAGAGGGCAGAGTTTGGAGACTGGGTTGCAGAAGAAACATACAGAGATCAGATGTTGGAGACTGGGGTGCAGAAAGACTCCTTCAGAGAGCAGAGGTTGACGACTGAGCTGGAGAAAGACTGTTACAGAGAACAGAGTTTGGAGACTGGGGTGCAGAAGGACTGTTGCAGAGAGCATTGGTTTAAGACTGAAGTACAGAAGGATCATTGCAGAGAGCAGAGTTGGAGTTGGGATGTAGAAGCACTGTTACACAGAGCACACGTTGCAGACTGGGGTGCAGAAAGAATTTTGCAGACACCAGAGGTTGTAGACTGGGGTGCATAGGAACTGTTGCAGATAGCAGAGTTTTGATATGAGGTGCAGAAAGACTGTTACAGAGAGCAGAGGTTGTAGACTGGCGTGCAGAAGGACTTATACAGTAAGCAGAGGTTGGAGACTGGGGTGAAGAACGACCGTTACAGAGAGATGTGTTTGGAGACTGCAGTACAGAAGGACTTTTACAGAGAGTAGAGTTTGGCGACTGGGGTGAAGAAGGAGTGTTGCAAAGAACAGAGTTTGGAGACTGAGGTGCAGAAGGACTTTTTCAGAGAGCAGAGTTTTTAGAAAGGTCGCAGAAGGATGTTACAGAGAGCAGAGATTGTAGAACGAGGTGCAGCAGGACTGTTACAGAGAGAAGAGGTTGGAGACTGGGGTGCAGAAGGATTGTTATAGAGAAAAGACTTTGGAGACTGGGGTGCAGAAGGCCTGTTACGGAGAGGAGAGTTGGAGAAGGCGTGCAGAAAGACGGTTACAGAGGGCAGAGTTTGGAGACTGGGTTGCAGAAGAAACTTACAGAGAGCAGATGTTGGAGAGTGAGGTGCAGAGAAACTGTAACAGAGAGTAGAGGTTGAAGACTGAGGCACAGAAAGATTGTTACAGAGAGCAGAGTTTGGAGACTGGGGTGCAGAAGGACTGTTGCAGATACCAGAGGTTGGAGACTGGGGTGTAGAAGGACTGTTGCAGAAAACAGAAGTTAGAATCTGGGGTGCTGAAGGACTGTTGCAGAGTGCAGATGTAGGAGATTGTGATTCAGAAGGACTGTAACAAAGAGCAAAGGTTTGCTACTGGGGTGCAGAAGAACTGATAAAGAGAGCAGAGTTTGGAAACTGGGGTGCAGAAGGCCTGTTACAGAAAGCAGAGTTTTGAGACTGGGGTGCAGAAGAATCGTTGGAGACAGCAGAGTTTCCAGACTCAGGTGCAGAAGGACTTTTGCAGAGATCAGATGTTGGAGACTTGCTTCAGAAGGACTGTTACAGAGAGGAGATGTTGGAGACTCGGATGCAGAAGGATCATTGCAGAGAGCAGAGTTTGGACACTGGGGTACAGAAGGATTCTTACACAGAGAAGAGGTTGAAGACTGAGGTGAAGAAAGACTGTTACAGAGAGCAGATATGGGAGACAGGAGTACAGGACTGATACAGAGAGCAGATATGGGAGACAGGGGTGCAGGACTGATGCAGAGCAGAAGTTGAAGACTGAAGTACAGAAGGACTGTTACAGAGCGCAGAGGTTGGAGACTCAGGTGCAGAAGGATTATTGCAGAGAGCAGAGTTTTCAGAATGAGGTACAGAAGAACTGTTGCAGAGAGCAGATGTTGGGGAATGGGGTGTACAAGGACTGTTGCAGCGAGCATAGTTTGGAGACTGGTGTGCAGAGGGATCGTTGCAGAGAGCAGAGGATGGAGACTGGGGTGTAGAAGGACTGATACAGAGAGCAGAGGTTGGAGACTGGGTTGCAGAAGGTCTTTTAAAGAGAGCATATTTTGGAGAGTGAGGTGCAGAAGAACTGTCACAGAGAGCGGAGTTTGGAGACTGGGTTGCAGAAGGATCTTACATAGAGCAGAGGTTGGAGACTGAGGTGTATAAGCACAGTTACAGAGAGTAGAGGTTGGAGACTCAGGTGCAGAAGGACCATTGCAGAGACCAGAGGTTGGAGACTGAGGTGCAGAGGATTGTTACAGAGAGCAGAGTTTGGAGACTGGTGACTATAAGGATTGTAACAGAGAGAAGAGGTTTGAGAGTAAGGTGCAGAGGGACAGTTACACAGAGCACAGGTTGGAGACTGGGGTGTAGATGGACTGATACAGAAAGCAGAGGTTGCAGACTCGGGTGTAGAAGTACCTTTACAGAGAGCAGAGGTTGGAGAATGCAGTACAGAAGGACTGTTATAGAGAGTAGAGGTTGGTGACTGGGGTGGATAAGGACTGCTGCAGAGAGCAAATTTTGGAGACTGGGGTGCAAAAGTACTGTTGCAGAGAGCAGAGGATGGAGACTGGGTTGCAGAAAGACTGTTGCAGAGAGCAGAGGTTGCGGACTGAGTTGCAGAAGGACTGTTAGATAGGGAAGAGTTAGGTGACAGTGGTGCAAAACGACTTACACAGAAAGCAGAGGTTGGATACTTGGATGCATTAGGACCCTTACAGAGAACAGAGGTTGGAGAAGGCGGTACAGAGGACTGTTACAGAGAGCAGAGGTTGGAGACTGGGGTTCAGAAGAACTGATGTAGAGAACAGAAGTTGGAGTCTGGGGTGCAGAAGTATCATTGTGACGAGCAGAGTATTTAGACTAGGGTGTAGAATGACTGTTGCATAGAGCAGAGATTTGAGACTGAGGTACAGAAGGACTGTTAAAGAGAGCAGAGGTTGGACACTGGGGTGCAGACGGATAATGGCAGAGAGAAGAGTTTTCAGACTGAGGTACACAACAACTGTTTCAGGAAGCCGATGTTGGAGACTGGGGTTTACAAGGAATGTTGCAGCCAGCAGAGGTTTCAGACTGTGGTGCAGAAGGATCGTTGCAGAGAGCAGCAGTTGGAGACTGAGGTGCAGAAGGATCGTTGCAGAGAGCAGAGGTTCAAGACTGGGGTGCAGAAGGATCGTTACAGAGAGCAGAGTTTGGAGACTGGGGTCCAGAAGACTTTTACAGGGAGCACAGGTTGGAGAATGGGGTGCAGAAGTAATGTTGTGGAGAGCAGAGGTTGGAGACTTGGTTGCAGAAGCACTGTTGCAGAAAGCAGAGTTTGGACACTGAGGTGCAGAAGGACTGTTGCAGAGAGCAGATTAAAGACTAGGGTGCAGAGGGACTGTTTCAGAGGGCAGACTTTAGAGACTGAGTTTCAGAAAGATCTCACAGACAAAAGAATTTGGAGAGTGAGGTGCAGAAGGACTGTTACATAGAGTGGAGTTTCGAGCCTTAGGTGTAGAAGGATCGTTACAAAAAGAAGAGGTTGAAGACTGGGTTGCAGACGGAATTTTCAGAGAGCATAGGTTTGATACTGGGGAGCAGAAGGAATGTTGCAGAGAGCAGAGGTTGGAGACTGGGGTGCAGAAGGACTGATGCTGAAAGCAGAGGTAGGAGACTGAGGTGCAGAAGGACTGTTACAGAGAGCAGAGTTTGGATATTGGGGTGCAGAAGGATTATTGCAGAGAGCAGAGTTTTCAGACTGAGGTACAGAAGAACTGTTTCAGAGAGCAGATGTCGTAGACTGGGTTGCACAAAGACTGTTGCAGAGGTTGGAGACTGGGGTGCAGACGGACTTTTACAGATAGCAGAGGTTGGAGACTGGGGTGCAGAAGGCCTGTTACAGAGAGCAGAATTTGGAGACTGGGGTGATGAAGGACTGCTACAGAGAGCAGAGATTGGAGACTGGGTTGCAGAAGGATCTTAAAGAGAGCAGAGGATGGAGACTGAGGCGCAGAAGCACTGTTACAGAGAGTAGAGGTTGGAGACTGAGGTGCAGTAGGACCGTTGCAGAGAGCAGAGGTTGGAGACTGAGGTGCATAAGGATTGTTACAGAGATCAGAGGTTGGAGACTGGGGTTCAGAAGGATTGTTGCAGAGAGCAGAGGTTTTATTTTTTTATTTTTTATTTTTTAATTTTTTTATTGTTGGTCGTTCAAAACCTTACACAGTTTTTAATACATCATATTTCACAGTTTGATTCAAGCGGGTTATGAACTCCCAAATTTACCCCGTATACAGATTGCTGTATCACATCAGTTACCCTTCCATTGATTGACATATTGCCTTTCTAGTGTCTGATGTATTCTGCTGTCAGTCCTATTCTCTACTATCCTCCCTCCCCTCCCCTCCCCTCCCCTTTTCTCTTTCTACCCCTTCTACTGTAAATCATTTCTTCCATTTGTATTATCTTGTCTTACCCCTCCCTTACATAGTTCTTGATATATCATATTTCACATTTAGATTCAAGTGGGTTATGCACTTCCATTTTACCCCTTATACAGCTTGCAGAATCACATCAGTTACACTTCCATTGCTTTACATATTGCCATCCTAGTGTCTGTTGTATTCTACTGCCTTTCCTATTCTCTACTATCCCCCCTCCTTTCCCCTCCCCTCCCCTCTTCTCTCTCTACCCCCACTACTGTAATTTATTCCTCCCCCTTGTATTATTTTTCCCTTTCCCCTCACTTCCTCTTGTATGTAATTTTGTATAATCCTGAGGGTCTCGTTCCATTTCCATGCAATTTCCCTTCTCTCTCCCTTTCCCTCCCACCTCTCAACCCTGTTTAATGATGGTCTTCTTCTCGTGCTCTTCTTCCCTAGTCTGTTATTAATTACTCTCCTTATATCAAAGAAGACATTTGGCATTTGTTTTTTAGGGCTTGGCTAGCTTCGCTTAGCATAATCTACTCTAATGCCATCCATTTCCCTCCAAATTCTATGATTTTGTCATTTCTTAATGCAGAGTAATACTCCATTGTGTATAAATGCCACATTTTTTTTATCCATTCGTCTATTGAAGGGCATCTAGTTTGGTTCCACAGTCTTGCTATTGTGAATTGTGCTGCTATGAACATCGATGTAGCAGTGTCCCTGTAGCATGCTCTTTTTAGGTATTTAGGGAATAGACCGAGAAAGGGGATAGCTGGGTCAAATGGTGGTTCCATTCCCAGCTTTCCAAGAAATCTCCATACTGCTTTCCAAATTGGCTGCACCAATTTGCAGTCCCACCAACAATGTACAAGTTTACCCTTTTCCCCACATCCTCGCCAGCACTTATTGTTGTTTGACTTCGTAATGGCTGCCAATCTTACTGGCGTGAGATGGTATCTTAGGGTGGTTTTTATTTGCATTTCTCTGACTGCTAGAGTTGGTGAGCATTTTTTCATGTACTTGTTGATTGATTGTATGTCCTCATCTGAGAAGTGTCTGTTCAAGTCCTTGGCCCATTTAATGATGGGATTATTTGTTATCTTATTGTCTAATTTTCTGAGTTCTTTATATACTCTGGATATTAGGGCTCTATCTGAAGTGTGAGGAGTAAAGATTTGTTCCCATGATGTAGGCTCCCTGTTTACCTCTCTTATTGTTTCTTTTGCTGAGAAAAAACTTTTTAGTTTGAGTAAGTCCCATTTGTTGATTCTAGATGTTAACTCTTGTGCTATGGGTTTCCTATTGAGGAATTTGGAGCCCGACCCCACAGCATGTATGTCGTAGCAAACTTTCTCTTCTATCAGATGCCGTGTCTCTGGTTTAATATCAAGCTCCTTGATCCATTTTGAGTTAACTTTTGTGCATGGCGAAAGAAAGGAATTCAGTTTCATTTTGTTGCATATGGATTTCCAGCTTTCCCAGCACCATTTGTTGAAGATGCTATCCTTCCTCCATTGCATGCTTTTAGCCCCTTTATCAAATATAAAAAAGTTGTAGTTTTGTGGGTTGGTTTCTGTGTCCTCTATTCTGTATCATTGGTCCACCCGCCTGTTTTGGTACCAGTACCATGCTGTTTTTGTTACTATTGCTCTGTAGTATAGTTTGAAATCTGGAATCGCTATACCACCTGATTCACACTTCCTGCTTAGTATTGTTTTTGCTATTCTGGGTCTTTTATTCTTCCATATGAATTTCATGATTGCTTTCTCTATTTCTACAAAAAATGCCGTTGGGATTTTTATTGACATTGCATTAAACCTATAGAGAACTTTTGGTAATGTCGCCATTTTGATGATGTTAGTTCTGCCTATCCATGAACAGGGTATATTTTTCCATCTTCTAAGGTCTTCTTCAATTTCTTTCTTTAGGGTTCTGTAGTTTTCATTGTATCAGTCTTTCACCTCTTTTGTTAGGTTGATTCCCAAGTATTTTATTCTTTTTGAGGATATTGTGAACAGAGTGGTTGTCCTGTTGTCCATTTCAGAGGGTTTGTCGCTGATATACAGGAATGCCTTTGATTTATGTGTGTTGATTTTATAACCTGCCACTTTGCTGAATTCATTTATTAGCTCTAACAGTTTCTTTGTAGACCCTATTGGGTCTTCTAGGTATAGAATAATGTCATCTGCAAATTGTGATAATTTAAGTTCTTCTTTTCCTATTTTTATGCCTTTAATTTCTTTCGTCTGTCTAATTGCTCTGGCCAGTGTTTCGAGAACTATGTTGAACAGAAGTGGTGAGAGAGGGCATCCCTGTCTTGTTCCAGATTTTAGAGGGAATGCCTTCAATTTTTCTCCATTCAGAATGATGCTAGCCTGAGGCTTAGCATAAATTGCTTTTACAATGTTGAGGTATGTTCCTGTTATCCCTAGTTTTTAACATAAACGAATGCTGTACTTTGTTGAATGCTTTTTCCGCATCTATCGAGATGATCATATGGTTCTTATTTTTAAGTCTATTAATGTGGTGAATAACATTTATTGATTTCCGTATATTGAACCAGCCTTGCATACCAGGGATGAATCCTACTTGATCATGGTGCACAATTTTTTTGATACGTTTTTGTATCCGATTTGCCAGAATTTTATTGAGGATTTTTGCATCTAGGTTCATTAGAGATATTGGTCTGTAGTATTCTTTCTTTGAAGTGTCTTTGTCTGGTTTCGGAATCAGGGTGATGTTGGCCTCGTAGAATGAATTTGGAAGTTCTCCCTCTTTTTCTATTTCCTGAAATAGCTTGAAAAGTATTGGTATTAATTCCTCTTTAAAGGTTTTGTAAAACTCTGCTGTATACCCATCCGGTCCTTGGCTTTTCTTAGATGGTAATCTTTTGATGGTTTCTTCTATTTCCTCAATTGATATTGGTTTGTTTAAATTGTCTATATCCTCCTGACTCAATCTGGGCAGATTATATGACTTAAGAAATTTATCGATGCCTTCACTATCTTCTATTTTATTGGAGTATAAGGATTCAAAATAATTTCTGATTATCTTCTGTATTTCTGAAGTGTCTGTCGTGATCTTGCCTTTTTCATCCCTTATGCTAGTAATTTGAGTTCTCTCTCTTCTTCTCTTTGCTAGCATGGCTAAGGGTCTGTCAATTTTATGTATCTTTTCAAAAAACCAACTTTTCGTTTTGTCAATTTTTTCAATTTTTTTTTGTTTAGATTTCATTAATTTCAG
Organism: Ictidomys tridecemlineatus; assembly: GCF_052094955.1. Taxonomy (NCBI): domain Eukaryota; kingdom Metazoa; phylum Chordata; class Mammalia; order Rodentia; family Sciuridae; genus Ictidomys; species Ictidomys tridecemlineatus. Next base: position 21,626 of record NW_027521797.1, read on the forward strand.
CTCTGATTTTAATTATTTCTTGCCTTCTACTTCTCTTGCTGTTGTTTTGCTCTTCTTTTTCTAGGATTTTGAGATGAAGTATAAGATCATTTATTTGTTGGTTTTTTCTTTTTTTAAGGAGTGAACTCCAAGCAACAAATTTTCCTCTTAGAACTGCTTTCAATGTGTCCCATAGATTCCGATATGTTGTGTCTGTGTTTTCATTAAACTCTAAGAAATTTTTAATTTCCTCCTTGATGTCTTCTAAAATCCATTGATCATTCAGTAACCTATTGTTCATTCTCCAAGTGATGCACGATTTTTCATTGCTTCTTTTATTGTTGATTTTTAGTTTCATTCCATTATGATCAGATAAGATGCATGGTATTATCTCTGCTCCTTTATATTGTCTAAGAGTTGCCCTGTGACATAATATATGATCTATTTTTGAGAAGGATCCATGTGCTGCTGAGAAAAAAAGTGTAGCTGCTTGATGTTGGGTGGTATATTCTATATATGTCAATTAAGTCTAGGTTGTTAATTGTGTTATTGAGTTCTATAGTTTTCTTATTCAACTTTTGTTTGGAAGATCTGTCCAGTGGTGAGAGAAGTGTGTTGAAGTCTTCCATGATTATTGTATGGTGGTCTATTAGACTCTTGAACTTGAGAAGAGTTGAGTTGACCTGCATTGCCTGTGGTCCTTTCTTTCCTTGTCTTTTCATACTGCTGGCGTTTCTTTCTGCTTGGTGAAACTGTTGTGTTTTTTAAATTTTCCCTCTATTTATTTATATTGCTCTTGTATAGTTGAAAAGTCTCCCTTGCAGGACAGGTGGTGGCTGTGATCCTCCACTAATTGGTGCGATCCGTCTACCACACTGGCGGGCCCTAGGTCTGCTCTGCTGGCTGGTCGAAGGTCCGCCTACCCAGCAGGCGCTAGGGGCACCACTGTCTCTCCGCAGGTTGCTGGGCTTAACCTCCTGATGGGTCCCTGGTACGCCTACCTTGCAGGCACTTGGGGTGGGGCCGGCTCTAGCCCGCAACAAGCCACTGGGCCTGATCTGCCAGTGGTCAAAGTCCCGCCTACCTTGCAGGCACTGGGGGAGGGGACAGGCCTGCCCCACAGAAGGCTGCTGGAGGGTCGCAGGACCGCGTTCCCTGCAGGCACATGTGTCAGCTCTGTCTCTCCGCAGATTGCTGGGCCTGACCTGTCCATGGGTCGCTGGTTCTCCTACCTTCCAACCTCTACTCTCTGTAAGATCCTTGTGCACCACAGTCTCCAACCTCTTCTCTTTGCATTAGTCCTTCTGCACCCAGGTCTCCAAACTCTGCTCGCTGCAATATTTCTTCTGCACCCCAGTCTCCAACCTGTGCTCTTTGTAACAATCATTCTGCACCCCAGATTCCAACATCTGCTCTCTGCAATGATCCTTCTTCTACCCAGTCTCCAAACTTTGCTCTCTGTAAAAGTCATTTTGTTTCACAGTCTCCACCCTCTTCTCTTTTTAACGGTCCATCTGCTCCCCAATTGCCAACCTCTGCTTTCTGTAACAGTCCTTCTGCACCCCAATCTCCAAACTCTTCTCTCTGCAACGATCTTTCTGAACTTAAGTCTCCTAACTCTTCTTTCTGTAAAAGTCCTCTGCACCTCAGTCTCCATTCTTTGCTCTCTGTAATGCTATTTCTGCACCACAGTATTCAATCTCTGCTCTCTGTAACAATCCGTCTGCACCTCTGTGTCCAACGTCTGCTCTCTGTAACAGTCCTTCTGCGCCCCAGTCTCCAAACTCTGCTCTCTGTAACAGTCCTTCTGTACTGCAGTCTCCAACCTTTACTATCTATAACTGCCCTTCTGCACCCTAATTGCAATCCTCTCCTTTCTGAAACAGTTTTTTTGCACCTCAGACTCCAACCTCTGCTCTCTGTAACAGACCTCTAAGCCTCTGCTGTCTGCAACATTCCTTCTAAAGCCCAGTCTCCAAACTGTGCTATCTGTAACAATCCTTATGCACCCCAGTCTCCAACATCTACTCTTCGTAACAGGTCTTCTGCAACTCAGTCTCCAAAGTCTACTCACTGTAACAGGCCTTCTGCACCCCAGTCTCCAAGATCTTCTCTCTGTAAGATCCTACTGCAACCCAGTCTGAAAATTGTGGTATCTTTAACAGTCTTTCTGCACCTCGGTATCCAAACTCTGATCTCTGTAACAGGCATTCTGTACCACAGTCTCCAACCTCTTCTCTCTGCAACGTTCATTCTTCACCTCAGTCTCCAACCTCTGCTCTCTGAAACAGTCCTTTTGCACCCCATTCTCCAACCTCTAGTCTCTGTAACAATCCTTCTGAAACTCAGTCTCCAACTTCTGCTCTCTGCAACGGTTCTTATGAACCCCAGTCTCCACACTCTGTTCTCATCAACAGTCCTTCTGCACCCCATCTCCAACCTCTGCTGTCTGCAACATTTCTTCTGCACCCCAGTCTCCAACCTGTGCTCTCTGTAACAGTCCTTCTGCACCCCAGTCTCCAGTATCTGCTCTCTGCAACCATTCTTCTTCTATCCAGTCTCCAAACGCTGCTCTCTGTAAAAGTCCTTTTGTATCGCAGTCTCCAACCTCTTCTCTTTGTAATGGTCCATCTGCTCCCCAATTGCCAACCTCTGTTTTCTGTAACAGTCCTTCTGCACCCCAGTATCCAAACTCTGATCTCTGTAACAGGCGTTCTGCACCCAGTCTCCAAACTGTGCTCTCTGTAACAGGCCTTCTGCACCCCAGTCTCCAACCTCTTCTCTCTGCAACGTTCATTCTTCACCTCAGTCTCCAACCTCTGCTCTCTGCAACAGTCCTTTTGCACCCCATTCTCCAACCTCTAGTCTCTGTAACAATCCTTTGAAACTCAGTCTCCAACTTCTGCTCTCTGCAACGGTTCTTATGAACCCCAGTCTCCACGCTCTGTTCTCTTCAACAGTTCTTCTGCACCCCACCTCCAACCTCTGCTGTCTGCAACATTTCTTCTGCACCCCAGTCTCCAACCTGTGCTCTCTGTAACAGTCCTTCTGCACCCCAGTCTCGAGTGTCTGCTCTCTGCAACCATTCTTCTTCTATCCAGTCTCCAAACTCTGCTCTCTGTAAAAGTCCTTTTGTATCACAGTCTCCAACCTCTTCTATTCGTAATGGTCCATCTGCTCCCCAATTGCCAACCTCTGTTTTCTGTAACAGTCCTTCTGCACCCCAGTCTCTAAACTCTTCTCTCTGCACCGATCTTTCTACACATTAGTTTCCAACCTCTGCTCTCTGTAAAAGTCCTTCTGCACCTCAGTTTCCATCCTTTGCTCTGTGTAATTGTCCTTCTGCACCCCAGTCTCCAATCTCTGCTCTCTGTAACAATACTTCTGCACCTCTGTCTTCAACGTCTGCTCTCTGTTACAGTCCTACTGCACCCCAGTTCCCCACATTTGCTCTCTGCAATTGGCCTTCTGCACCCCAGTCTCCAACCTCTTCTTTCTATAACGCTCCTTTTTCATCCCAATTTCCAGCCTCTCCTCTTTGTAACAGTCCTTCTAAGCCTCAGTATGAAACTTCTGCTCTCTGCAACAATCCTTCTAAAAAACAGTCTCCAAACTGTTTTATCTGTTACAATCCTTCTGTCTCCAAACTCTGCTTTTTACAATGATCATTCTTCACCCCAGTCTCCAACCTCTGCTCTCTGCAACAGTCCTTTTGCACCCCAGTCTCCAACATGTGCTCTCTGCAATAGTCCTTCTTCACCTCAGTCTGAAAACTCTGTTCCCTGCAACCATCTTTCTGCACCCTAGTCTCCAACCTCTGCTCTCTGTAACAGTCCTGCTGCACCTTGGTCTACTACCTCTGCTCTCTGTAAGATCCTTGAGCAACCGTGTCTAAAAACTCTGCTCTTCGTTACAGTTCTTCTGCACCCCAGTCTCAAGCCTCGTCTCTCGGTAACAGTCCTTTTGCACCTCAGTGTCCAAACTCTGCTCTCAACAACGATTCTTCTGCACCTCAGTCTCCAAACTCTACTTTCTGTAACAGTTTTTCTGCACCCCAGTCTCAAACCTCTTCTGTCTGCAATGATCCTTCTGCACCCCATTCTCCAAACTCTGCTCTCTCTAACAATCCTTCTGAACCTCAGTCTCCAACCTCTCCTCTCTGTAACATTCCTTCTGCACCTCAGTCTTCAACCTCTGCTCTCTGCAGTAGTGCTTCTACATCCCATTCTCTAACCTCTGTTCTCTGCAACAGTCCTTCAAAACCACAGTCTCCAACATATGCTCTCTGCAACAGTCCTTCTGTACCCTAGTCTCCAACGTATGCTCTCTTTAACGGTCCTTATGTACTGCAGTCTCCAAACTCTGCTCTCTCTAGCGGTCCTTCTGCACCCCAGTCTCCAACCTCTGCTCTCTGTATCTGTACTTCTGTACCCGAGTCTCCAAACTCTGCTCTCTGTAACATTCCATCTGCACCTCAGTTTCCAACCTCTGCTCTTTCCGACAGTTCTTCTGCACCCAAGTCTCCCACATCTGGTATCTGCAACAGTCCTTCTGCACCGCAGACTCCAACATCTGCTCTCTGTAACAATCCTTCTGCACCTCAGTCTCCAAACTCTACTCTGTAACAGTCGTTCTGCACCTCAGTCTCAAACCTCTGCTCTGTGTAAGTTCTTTCTGTAACCCAGTCTCCAAACTCTTCCCTCCTTAACAGTCCTTCTGCACTCTTTGTCTAAACTCTTCTCTCTGTAACAGGCCTTCTGAACCCCAGACTCCATACTCTGTTCTCTGTAACAGTAATTCTGTACCCTAGTCTCAAAACTCTGCTCTATGGGATGATCTTTCTTTACCCCAGTCTCCAACGTCTACTCTCTGCAACAGTCCTTCTGCACCCGTGTCTCCAAAAACTGCTCTCTACAACAGTCCTTCTGCACCTCAGTCTGAAAACTCTGTGATCTGCAATGATCTTTCTGCACCCCAGTCTCAAAACTGCTCTCTGTAACAGTCCTTCTGCACCTCAGTATCCAAGCTCTGCTCTCTGCAATCATCTTTCTGCAACTCAGTCTCCAAACTCTACTCTGTAACAGTCCTTCTGCACTCCAGTCTCCAACCTCTGCTCTTGCAACAGTCCATCTGCACTCCAGACTCCAACATCTGCTCTCTGCAAAAGTCCTTCTACACCCTAGTTTCCAGCCTCTGCTCTCTGCAACAGTCCTTCTGCACCCCAGTCTCCAAACTCTGCTATCTGCAATGATCTTTCTAGACCCCAGTCACCAACCTCTGCTCTCTGCAACAGTCCTTCTGTACCCCAGTTTCCAATCTCTGCGCTCTGTAACAGTTTTTCTATACCACAGTCTCCAAACACTGGTCTCTTTAACGTTTCTTCTGCACCCCAATTTGCAAAATCTAGTTTCTGTAACAGTGTTTCTACACCTCAGTCTCCAAACTCTGCTCTCTGGAGCAGGCCTTCTGTACCCGAGTCTTCAAAATCTGCTCTCTTAAAGTTCTTTCTGCACCCCAGTCTTCAACCTCTGCTCTCTGCAATGAACCTACTGCACCACAGTCTTTAACCTCTGATCTCTGCAACAGTCGTTCAGTACCACAGTCTTGAACTTCTGCTCTCTGTAACAGTCTTCTGCACACCAGTCTCCAAACTCTGCTCTCTGTAAAGCTCTTTCTGCACATCAGATTCCAACCTCTGCTCTCTGCAACACTCCTTTTGCACCTCATGTCAAACCTCTACTCTCTGCAACAGTCCTTCTGAACCTCAGACTCAAAACTCTCCTCTCTGCAACGATCCTTCTGGACCCCAGTCTCCAACGTCTGCTTTCTGTAACAAACCTTCTGCACCACAGTCTCCAAACTTTGCTCTCTGTAAGATCCTTCCGCACTCCAGTTTCCAAACTCTGCTCTGTTTAACATTCCTTCTCCACCCCAGTCTTTAACCTCTCTCTTCTGCGAGTGTCCTGCGGCACCCCAGTCTCCAACCTCTGTCCTCTGCAACAGTCCTTGTGCTCCCCAGTCTCCAACTTCTGCTCTCGGTAACAGTCTTTCAGCACCCCAGTCTCCAAACTCTGCTTTCTGGATCAGTCCTTTTGAACCTCAGTCTCAAACCTCTGCTCTCTGTATGTATCATTCTGCACTTCAGTCTTCAACCTGTCCTCTCTGTAACATTCTATCTGCACCCCAGTCTCCAAACTCTGCTCTCTGTAACAGTTTTTCTATACCTCAGTCTCCAAAGTCTGGTCTCTGTAACGGTCCTTCTGCACCCCAATTTCCAACCTCTGATTTCTGTAACAGTTTTTCTGCAACTCAGTCTCCAAACTCTGCTCTCTGTAACAGTGCTTCTACACCTCAGTCTCCAACCTCTGCTCTCTGTAACAGTCCTACTGAACCTGAGTCTAACACCTCTGCTCTCTTCTCGATCCTTCTACACCCCGGTCTCCAAACACTGCTCTCTGTAACAGTCCACCTGCACCTCAGTCTCCAACCTCTGCTCTCTTTAAGATCCTTCAACAACCCAGTTTCCAAACTCTGCTCTCTATAACTGTCCTTCTGCATCCCTTTCTCCAACCTTTCTTCTCTGTAACAGGCCTTCTGCACGCAAGTCTCCAAACTCATCTCTCTGTAGCAACCCTTATGCACCCCAGTCTCCAACCTCTGCTCTCTGCAATGATCGTACTGCACCTCAGTCTCAAACCTCTGATCTCTGCAACTGTCATTCTGCACCTCAGTCTCCATATTCTGCTCTCTGTAAAATCCTTCTGCACCCCTGTATACAACCTCTGCTCTCTGTAACAGTCCTTCTGTATCCAAGTCTCCGACATCTGCTCTCTGTAACAGTTCTTCTGCACCCCAGTCTGCAACCTCTGCTCTCTACAACAGTCCTTCTGCACCCGAGTTACCAAAATATGCTCTCTGCAACAGTCCTGCTGTGCCCCAGTCTCCAACATCTTCTTTCTAAAATAGTTCTTCTGCACCTTAGTCTCAAAACCCTGCTCTATGCAACGACCCTTCTGCACCCCAGTCTCCAACCTCTGCTCTCTGTAACAGTACTTAAGCACCTCAGTCTCCCAACTCTGCTCTCTGTAAGATTCTTCTGCAACCTAGTCTTTAAACTGTGCACTCTGTAACAGTCCTTCTGCACAACAGTCTCCAACCTCTGCTCTCTGTAACAGACATTCTGAACCCCAGTCTTCAACCTCTTCTCTCTGCAACGATTCTTTTCCACTCCAGTCTCCAACATCTGATCTCTGCAACACTCCTTTTGAACATCAGTCTCCAAACTCTGCTCTCTGTAAGATCCATCTTAACCCCTGTCTCCAAACTCTACTCTCTGTAACAATCCTTCTGCACCCCAGTCTCCAAACTCTGCTCTCTCTAACAGTCCTTCTGCACCTCAGTCACCAACCTCTGCTCTGTGTAACAGTCCTTCTGCACCCCAGTTTCTAAAATCTGCTCTCATGAACAATCCTTCTGGAACCCAGTCTCCAATGTCTGCTCTTTGCAACAGTCCTTCTGCACCACAGTCTCCAACCTCTGCTCTCTGTCAGATCTTTCTGCACTCAGTTTCCAAACTCTGCTCTCTGTAACATTCCTTCTCCACCCCAATCTGCAACCTCTGTACTCTGCAACAGTTTTTTCTGCTCCCCAGACTCCGAGATCTGCTCTCTGTAACAGTCCTTCTGTACCACAGTCTCCAACATCTGCTCTTTGTAACGATCCTTCTACACCCCAGTCTCCATCTCTGCTTTCTTTATCAGTCTGTCTGAACCCCAATCTCCAACCTCTGTACTCTGTATCTATCCTTCTGCACCTCAGTCTCCAACCTGTCCTCTATTTAAGAGTCTTTCTGAACCCCAGTCTCCAACATCTGCTCTCGGTAACAGACCTATACCGCAGTCTCCAACCTCTGCTCTCTATAATGGTTCTTCTGCAGCTCAGTTTCGAAACTCTGCTTTCTGTAACAGTCCTTCAGCACCTGAGACTCAAAACTCTCCTCTCTGTAACAGTCCTTCTACACCTCAGTCTCCAACCTCTGCTCTCTGTAACAGTCCACCTGCACCTCAGTCTTCAACCTCTGCTCTCTGTAAGATCCTTCAGCAACCTACTCTCCAAACACTGCTCTGTATAACAGTCCTTCTACACCCCAGTCTCCAAACTCTCCTCTCTGTAACTGGCCTTCTGCACGACAGTCTCCAAACTCTGCTCTCTGCAACGATCCTTCTGCACCCCAGTCTCCAAACTCTGCTCTCTGCCTTGATCCTAATGCACCCAAGTCTCCAAACTCTGATCTCTACAATACTCCTTCTGCACCTCTGTCTTCAAATTCTTCTCTTTGTAAGATCCTTCTGCACTCCTTTCTTCTAGCTCTGCTCTATGTAACAGGACTTTTGCACCTCAGTCTCCAATCTCTGCTCTTTGCAAAACTCCTTCTGAACCACAGTCTCCAAACTCTGCTCTCTGTAAGATCCTTCTGCACTCCAGTTTCCAAATTCTTCTCTCTGTAACATTATTTCTTCACCCCAGTATTTAACATCTTCTTTCTTCAAGTGTCCTGTGGAACCCCAGTCTCCAAACTCTATCCTCTGCAAAAGTCCTTCTGCTTCTCAGTCTCAAACCTCTGCACTCTGTATCTATCTTTCTGCACCTCAGTCTCCAACCTGTGCTCTCTGTGACATTCCTTCTGCACCCCAGCCTCCAAACACTGCTCTCTGTAAAAGTGTTCAATAACGCAGTCTCCAAACTCTGGTCTCTGTAACGGTCCTTCTGCACCCCAATTTCCAACCTCTGCTTTCTGTAACAGTCTTTCTGCACCTCAGTCTCCAAACTCTGCTCTCTGTAACAGTCCTTCTACACCTCAGTCTCCAAACTGTGCTCTCTGTAACATTCCTTCTGCACCCCAGTCTCCAAACTCTGCTCTCTGTAACAGTTTTTCTATACCACAGTCTCCAAACTCTGGTCTCTGTAACGGTCCTTCTGCACCCCAATTTCCAACCTCTGCTTTCTGTAACAGTCTTTCTGCACTTCAGTCTCCAAACTCTGCTCTCTGTAATAGTCCTTCAAAACCTCACTCTCCAAACTCTGCTCTTTGTAACAGTCCTTCTGCACCTCAGTCTGACAACTCTGCTCTCTGCATGATCCTTCTGCACCCCAGTCTCCAAACACTGCTCTCCGTAACAGTCCACCTGCACCTCAGTCTCCAACCTCTCCTCTCTGTAACAGGCATTTTGCAACCAGTCTCCATACTCTTCTCTCTTTCGCAGGGCTTCTGCACCCCAGTCTCCAAACACTGCTCTCTGTAACAGTCCACCTGCACCTCAGTCTCTAACCTCTCCTCTCTGTAACAGGCATTTTGCAACCAGTCTCCATACTCTTCTCTCTTTAGCAGGCCTTCTGCACCCCAGTCTCCAAAATCTGCTCTCTGCAACGATCCTTCTGCACCTCAGTCTCCAACATCAGCTCTCTGCAATGATCCAACTGGACCCCACTCTCCAACCTCTGATCTCTGCATCAGTCCTTTTGCACCTCAGTCTCCAAATTCTGCCCTCTGTAAGATGCTTCTGCACCCCAGTATCTAACCTCTGCTCTCTGTAACAGTCCTTCTGCATCTCAGTCTCCTACCTCTGCTCTCTCTAACAGTCTTTCTGCACCTCAGTCTCCCAACTCTGCTCTCTGTTAGATCCTTTTGCAACCAAGTCTTTAAACTCTGCACTCTGTAAGAGTCCTTCTGCAAAACAGTCTCCAACCTCTTCTCTCTGCAATGATTCTTCTCAAACCCAGTCTCCAACATCTGCTCTCTGCAACAGTCCTGCCGTACACCAGTCTCCAAACTCTAATCTCTGTAACAGTCCTCCTTCACCCCAGTCTCCAAACTCTGCTCTCTGCAACGATCCTTCTGGACCCCAGTCTCCAATGTCTGCTCTCTGCAACAGTTCTTCTGCACCACAGTCTCCAACCTCTGCTCTCTGTATGATCTATCTGCACTCCAGTTTCCAAACTCTGCTCTCTGTAACATTCCTTCTCCAACCCAGTCTCCAACCTCTGTCCTCTGCAACAGTCCTTCTGCTCCCCAGTCTCGAACATCTGCTCTCTCTAACAGTCCTTCTGTACAGCAGTCTCTAACCTCTGTTCTTCGTAACGGTCCTTCTACACCCAGGCTCTCACCTCTGCTTTCTGTACAATTCTGTCTGAACCCCAGTCTCCAACGTCTGTTCTCTGTATCTATCCTTCTGCACCTCAGTCTCCAACCTGTGAACTTTGTAAGAGTCCTTCTGCACCACAGTCTCCAACATCTGCTCTGGATAACAGTCCTATACCACAGTCTCGAACATCTGCTCTCTGTAAAAGTCCTTCTGCACCCCAATTTCAAAACTCTGCTTCCTGTAACAGTCCTTCTGCACCTGAGTCTCCAAACTCTACTCTCTGTAACAGTCCTTCTACACCCCAGTCTGCAAACTCTGCTTTCTGTATCAGTCTTTCTGAACCCCAGTCTCCAACCTCTGTTCTCTATATCTATCCTTCTGCACCTCAGTCTCCAAACACTTCTCTATGCAACAGTCCTTCTATACTGCAGTCTTCGATCTCTGCTCTCTGAAAAGGTCTTTCTCCAGCACAGACTCCAAAATATGGTTTCTGTATCAGTCCTTCTGCACCCTAGTCTCCAAATTCTGCTCTCTCTAAGAGTCTTTCTGCACCTAAGTATCCAACCTCTGCTCTCTGCAACAGTCCTTCTGCACCCCAGTCTCCAAACTCTGCTCTCTGCAACAGTCCTTCTGCACCCCAGTCTCCAAACTCTTCTCTCTGCAACAGTCCTTCTGCACCCCAGTCTTCAAACTCTGCTCTCTGTAACAATCCTTCTGCCCCTCAGTCTCCAGCCTCTGCTCTATGTAACAAGACTTCTGCACGCCAAGTCTCCAAACTCTGCTCTCCACAACAGTCCTTCTGCACTCCAGTCTCCAAACAATGTTCTCTGCAACAGTCCTTCTGCACCTCAGTCTCCAACCTCTGATCTATGCAAAATTCCTTCTCCACCCCAGTCTCGAACCTCTGCTCTCATCAACAGTCCTTCTGCACCAAAGTATCCAACCTCTGCTCTTTTTAAGATCCTTCTGCAATCCAGTATCCAAACTCTGCTCTCTGTAACATTCTTTCTTCACCCATTCTTTAAACTCTGCTTTCTGCAAATGTCCTGCAACACCCCAGTCTTCAACCTCTGTCCTCTGCAACAGTCCTTCTGCTCCCCAGTCTCCAACATCTGCTCTCTGTAACAGTTCTTTTGTACCACAGTCTCCAACCTCTGCTCTTACTAACGGTCCTTCTGCACCCCAGTCTCTAAACTCTGCTTTCTGTATCAGTCCTTCTGAACCCCAGTCTCAAACCTCTGTTCTGTGTATATATTTTTCTGCACCTCAGTCTCCAACCTCTGCGATCTGTTACAGTTTTTCTATACCGCAGTCTCTAAACTCTGGTCTTTCTTATGGTCTTTTTGCACCCCCATTTCGAACCACTTCTTTCTGTAACAGTCCTTCTGCACCTCAGTCTCCAAACTCTGCTCTCTGTAACAGTCCTTCTACACCTAACTATGACACCTATGCTCTCTGCACGATCCTTCTGCACCCCAGTCTCCAACCACTGCACTCTGTAACAGTCCACCTTCACCTCAGTCTCCAACCTCTGCTTTCTGTAAGATTCTTCAGGAACTCAGTATATAACAGTCCTTCTGCACCCTGGTCTCCAACCTCTCCTCTCTTTAAAAGGCCTTCTGCACACCAGTCTCAAAACTCTGCTCTCTGTAGCAGTCCTTCTGCACCCTAGTCTACAACGTCTGCTCTCTGCAATGATCCTACTGCACCCAAGTCTCAAACCTCTGATCTCTGCAACAGTCCTTCTGCAATTCAGTCTCCAACTTCTGCCCTCTGTAAGATCCTTCTGCACCCCTGTCTCCAAGCTCTGCTTATTTTAACGATCATTCTGCACCCCAGTGTCCAACCTCTTCTCTATGTAACAGGATTTTGCACCTCAGTCTCCAACCTCTGCTCTCTGCAACAGTCCTTCTGCACCCCAGTCTCCAACTTCTGCTCTCTCTAAGAGTCCTTCTGCACAACAGTTTCCAACCTCTGCTCTCTGCAACATTCCTTCTGAAGCCCAGTCTCCATTCTCTGCTCTCTGCAACAGTCCTACTGCACCCCAGTCTCCAAACTCTGCTCTCTGCAAAAGTCCCTCTGCACCCCAGTCTCCAAACTCTGCTCTCTATAACAATCCTTCTGCACCTCAGTCTCCAACCTCTGCTCTCTGTAACAATCCATCTGCACCTCATTCTGACACCTCTGCTCTCTGCAGGATCCTTCTGCACCCCAGTCTTCAGGCACTGCTCTCTGTAACAGTCCACCTGCATCTCAGTCTCCAACCTCTGCTGTCTTTAGGATCCTTCAAGAACTCAGTCTCGAAACTCTGCTCTCTATAAGAGTGCTTCTGCAAACCAGTCGCCAAACTCTCCTCTCTGTAACAGGCCTTCTGCACGCCAGTCTCCAAACTCCCTCTCTGTAGCAGGCCTTCTGCACCCCAGTCCCCAACCTCTGCTCTCTGAAATGATCCTACTGCACCCCAGTCTCCAACCTCTGATCTCTTCAACACTCCTTTTGCAACTCTGTCTCCAACTTCTAATCTGTGTAAGATCCTTCTGCACCTCTGTCTCCAAGCTCTGCTAATTGCAATGATCTTTGTGCACCCCAGTGTCCAACCTCTGCTCTATGTAACAAAATTTTGCACCTCAGTCTCCAACCTCTGCTCTCTGCAACAGTCTTTCTGCACCCCTGTCTCCATCTTCTGCTCTCTCTGAGAGTCCTTCTGCATCTCATTCTAAAACATATGCTCTCTGCAACATTTTTTCTGCAGCCCAGTCTCCATCCTCTGCTCTCTGCAATATTCCTTCTTCACCCCAGTCTCCAACCTCTGTTCTCTTCAACAGTCTTTCTGCACCCCAGTCTCCAAACTCTGCTCTCTGTAACAATCCTTCTGCACCTCAGTCTCCAAACTCTGTTCTCTGCAATGGTTCTTCTGCACCTCAGTCTCCAACCTCTACTTTCTGTAACAGTCCTTCTGCACTTCCCTGTTCAACCTCTGCTTTCTGTAGGATCCTTCTAAAACCCAGTCTCTAACCTCTGCTCTCTGTATCTACTATTCTGCACCTCAGTCTCCAACCTCTACTCTCTGTTACAGTTTTTCTATACCGCAGTCTCCAAACTCTGCTCTTTGTAACAGTCCTTCTACACCTCACTCTGACATCTCTGCTCTCTGCATGATCTGCATGATTCTGCATCCAAGTCTCCAAACACTGTTCTCTATAACAGTCCTTCTGAACACCAGTTTCAAAATTCTGCTCTCTGTATCTATCCTTCTGCACCTCAGTCTCCAAACTGTGCTCTCTGTAACATTCCTTCTACATCCCAGTCTCCAAACTCTGCTCTCTGTAACAGTTTTTCTATACCGCAGTCTCCAAACTCTGGTCTTTGTAACGGTACTCTGCACCCCAACTTCAAACCTCTGCTTTATGTAACAGTTTTTCTGCAACTCAGTCTCCAAACTCTGCACTTACTGACAGTACTTCTACGCGTCAGTCTCCAACCTCTGCTCTCTGTAACAGTTCTTCTGCACCTTAGTCTTACACCTCTCCTCTCTGCATGGTCCTTCTAGACCTCAGTCCCAAACCACTAGTCTCTGTAAAAGTCCACCTGCACCTCAGTCTCCAACCTCTTCTCTCCATAAGATCTTTCAGCAACCCAGTGTCCAAACTCTGCTCTCTATAACAGTCGTTCTGCACCCCAGTCTCCAACCTCTCCTCTCTATAACAGGCCTTCTGGACGCCAGTCTCCCAACTCTGCTCTCTGTAGCAGGCCTTCTGCACCCCAGTCTCCATAATGTGTTCTCTGCAACGATCCTTCTGCACCCCAGTCTCCAACCTCTGATCTCTCCAACAATCCATATGCACCTCAGTCTCCAAATTCAGCTCTCTGTAAGATGCTTCTGCACCCCTTTATCCAACCTCTGCTCTCTGTAACAGTTTTTCTGCACCCGATTCTCCAACCTCTGCTCTGTGTAACAGGACTTCCGCACCTCAGTCCCAAACCTCTGCTCTCTGCAACAGTCATTTTCCACCCTAGTCTAAAACCTCTGCTCTCTACAACAGTCCTTCTCCACACTAGTTACCAACATCTGCTCTCTGCGACAGTCCTTCTGCACCTCAGTCTTCCAAATCTGCTCTCTGTAAGATCCTTCAGCAACCCAGTCTTTAAATTCTACACATTGTACCTGTCCTTATGCACCTCAGTCTCCAAGCTCTGCTCTCTGTAACAGTCCTTCTGCAACCCAGTCTCTAACCTCTGCTCTCTGTAAAAGGCTTTCTGCACCCCAGTCTCCAACCTCTTCTCTCTGAAACGATTCTTCTCCAACCCAGTCTCCAACATCTTCTGTCTGCAACTGTCGTTTTGAATCCCAGTCTGTAAACTCTGCTCTCTGTAAGATCCATCTGAACCCCAGTCTCCAACCTATGCTCTCTGTAACAGACCTTCTACACCAAAGTCTCCAAACTCTTCTCTCTGTAACAGTCCTTCTGCACCTCAGTCTCCGAACTCTTCTCTCTGTAACAGTCCTTCTGCAGCCCAGTCTCTAATATCTGCTCTCTGCAACATTCCTTCTGCACCCCAGTCTTCAACATCTACTCTCTGCAACACTCCTCCTGCACCCCAGTCTCCAAACTCCGCTCTGTGCCAGGATCATTCTGGACTCGAGTCTCCAACCTTTGCTCTCAGCAACAGTTTTTCTGCACCACAGTCTCCAACCTCTGCTCTCTATAAGATCCTTCTGCACTTCAGTTTCCAAACTCTGCTCTCTATAACATTCCTTCTCCACCCCAGTTTCCAACCTCTGCTCTTTGCAACAGTCCTTCTGCACCCCAGTAACAGAGATCTGTTCTCTGTAACAGTCCTTCTGTTTCCCAGGCTCTAACCTCTGCTCTTTGTAAAGGTCGTTCTTCACCCCAGTCTCTAACATCTGCTTTCTGTATCAGTCGGCCTGAACCCCAGTCTCCAAAATCTGTTCTCTGTATCTATCTTTTGCACCTCAGTCTCCAACCTATGCTCTATGTAAGAGTCCTTCTGCACCCCCGTCTCCAACCTCTGCTCTAGGTAACAGTCCTATACCGCTGTTTCCAAACTTTGCTCTCTGTAAAGGTCCTTCTGCACCTTAATTTCCAAACTCTGCTTTCTGTAACAGTTTTTCTGCACCTGAGTCTCCAAACTCTGCTCTCTGTAACATTCCTTCTACACCCCAGTCTCCAATCACTGCTCTCTGTAAAAGTCCACCTGTACCTCAGTCTGAAACCTCTGCTCTCCACAATTCTTCTGCACCGCAGTCTTCAACCACTGCTCTCTGCAACAGTCCACCTGCAGCTCAGTCTCCAAACTCTGCTCTCTGTAAGATCTTTCAGCAAACCAGTCTTCAAACACTGCTCTCTATAACAGTCCTTCATCACCCCAGTCTCCGACCTCTACTCTCTGCAATTATATTACTGAATCCCAGGCTCCATCCTCTCATCTCTGAAACAGTCCTTCTACACCTCAGTCTCCAACCTCTGCTCTCTGTAATAGGCCTTCTGCACCCCATTCTCCAACCTCTTTGCAACGATTCTTCTCCACCCAAGTCTCCAACATCTGCTCTTTGCAACTGTCCTCTGGCACCCCAGAATGCAAACTCTTCTCTCTGTAACATTAATCTGAACCACAGTCTCCAACCCCTGCTCTCTGTAACAGTCCTTCTGCACCTCAGTCTCCAAAAACTTCTCTCTGTAACAGTCCTTCCGCACCTCAGTCTCCAACCCCTGCTCTCGGTAACAATAATTCTGCACCCCCAGTCTCTAATATCTACTCTCTGCAACAGTCCTTCTCCACCCCAGTATCCAACATCTGCTCTCTACAACAGTTCTTCTGCACCCCAGTCTCCAAACTCTGCTCTCTGCAACGAACCTTCTGGACCCCAGTCTCCAACGTCTGCTCTTTGCAACTGTCCTTCTGCAATACAGTCTCCAAACTCTGCTCTCTGTAAGAACTTTCTGCACTCCAGTTTTCAAACTCTGCTCTCTGTAAAATTTCTTCTTCACCCCAGTCTCAAACCTCTCTCCTCTTCAACAGTCCTTCTGCTCCCCAGTCTCCGAGATCTGCTCTCTGTCACAGACTTTATGTGCCGCAGTTTCCAAACTCTGCTCTCTGTAATGGTCCTTCTGCAACCCAGTCTCCAACCTTTGCTTTTTGAATCAGTCCTTCTGAACCCCAGTCTCCAACCTCTGCTCTTTGTATCTATCCTTCTGCACCTCAGTCTTCAACCTGTGCTTTGTGTAACAGTCCTTCTGCACACCAGTCTCCAACCTCTGCTCTCTGTAACAGTCCTTCTATATCACAGTCTCCAACCTCTGCTCTCTGTAACGGTCCTTTTGTACACCAATTTCCAACCTCTGCTATCTGTAACAGTCCTTCTGCACGTCAGTCTATAATCTCTGCTCTCTGTAACTGACCTGCTACACCTCAGTTTCCAACTTCTGCTCTCTTTAACAGTACTTCTGCACCTCAGTCTGAAACCTCTGCCCTCCAAGATTCTTCTGCACCCCAGTCTCCAACCACTGCTCTCTGTAACAGTCCACCTGCACCTCAGCCTCCAATATCTGCTCTCTGTAAGTTCCTTCAGCAAACCAGTCTCCAAACTCTGCTCTCTGTAACAGTTTTTCTGCACCCCAGTCTAAAACCTCTCCTCTCTTTAACAGGCCTTCTGCACGCCAGTCTTCAAATCTGCTCTCTGTAAGATCTTTCTGAAACCCTGTCTCCAACCTCTGCTCTCTGTAAAAGTCTCTCTGCACCCCAATCTTTAACCTCTGCTCTCTGCAATGATCCTACTGCACCCCACTCTCCAACCTCTGATCTCTGCAACAGTCCTTCTTCACCTAAGTCTCCAAATTCTGCTCTCTGTAAGATCTTTCTGAAACCCTGTCTCCAACATCTGCTCTCTGTAACAGTCTTTCTGCACCCCATTCTCCAACCTCCGCTCTCCGCAAGAGGCATTCTGCACCCCAGTCTCCAAACTCTGCACTCTGAAACAGTCCTTCTGCATCCTAGTTACCAACATCTCCTCTCTGCTACAGTACTTCTGCACCCCAGTCTTCAACCACTGCTCTCTGTAACAGTCCTCCGGTACTGCAGTATCCAACCTCTGCTCTCTGTAATGGTCTTTCTGCACCACAGACTCCAATCGCTGCTTTCTGTATAAGTCCTTCTGTACCCCAGTTTCCAACCTCTGCTCTCTGTAGGAGTGCTTCTGCACCTCAGTCTCCAACCTCTGATCTCTGCAACAGTCCTTCTGAAACTTAGTCTCCAAATTCTGCTCTTTTTAAGATCCCTCTGCACCCCTGTGTTTAACGTCTGCTCTCTTAAACTGTCCTTCTGAACCCGAGTCTCCAAACTCTGCTCTCTGTAACAGGACTTCCGCACCTCAGTGTCCAAACTCTGCTCTCTGCAACAGTCCTTCTGCACTCCAGTCTCTAACCTCTGCTTTCTACAACAGTCCTTCTGGACTCTAGTTACCAACATCTTCTCTCTGCAACAGTTTTTCTGCAAGCCATTCTCCAACATCTGCTCTCTGCAACAGTCATTCTACACCTCAGTCTGAAAACTCTGCTCTCTGCAACGACCCTTCTGCACCCCAGTCTCCTACCTCTGAGCTCTGTAACAGTCCTTCTGCACCTCAGTCTCCAAACTATGCCCTCTGTTTGATCCTTCTACAACGCAGATTTTAAACTCTGCACTCTCTAACAGTCCATCTGCACAACAGTATCCAACCTCTGCTCTCTGTAACAGGACTTCTGCAACGCAGTCTCCAACCTCTGCTTTGTGTAATAGGCCTTTTGCACCCCAGTCTTCAACCTCTTCTCTCTGCAATGATTCTTCTCCACCCCAGTCTCCAACATCTGATCTCTTCAACAGTCCTTTTTCACCCCAGTCTCCAAACGCTGCTCTCTGTAAGATCAATCTGAACCAAATTCTCCAACCTCTGCTCTGTGTAACAGTCCTTCTGCACCCCAGTCTCCAAACTCTGCCCTCTGTAACAGTCCTTCTGCACCTCATTCTCCAACCTATTCTTTCTGCAACAGTCTTTTTGCTCTTCAGTCTCCGAGATCTGCTCTCTGTAACAGTCCTTCTGTACCGCAGTATCCAACCTCTGCTCTCTGTTTCGGTTCTTCTACACCCCTGTCTCCAAACTCTGCTTTCTGTATCAGCCTTTCTGAACCCCAGTCTCCAACCTTTGTTCTCTGTATCCATCTTTCTGCACCAAAGTCTCCAACTTGTGCTCTCTGTAAGAGTCTTTCTGCATCCCAGTCTTCAACCTCTGCTCTTGGTAACAGTTTAAAACCGCAGTCTCGAAACTCTGCTCTCTTTAAAGGTCCTTCTGCACGCCAATTTCCAACCTCTGCTCTCTGTAACAGTCCTTCTACACCTCAGTCTCCAACCTCTGCTCCCTGTAACAGTCCTTCTGCACCTCAGTCTGAAACCTCTGCTCTCTGCATGATCCTTCTGCACCCCAGTCTCCAACCACTGCTCTCTGTAACAGTACACCTGCACATCAGTCTCTAACCTCTTCTCTCTGTAAGATTCTTCACCAACCCAGTCTCCAAACTCTGGTCTCTATAACAGTCCTTCTGCACCCCAGTCTCCAACCTCTCCTCTCTGTAACAGGCCTTCTGCAGGCCAGTCTCCATACTCTGCTCTCTGTAGCAAGCCTTCTGCACCCCAGTCTCCAAACTCTGCTCTCTGCAATGATCCTTCCGCATCCCAATCTCCAACCTCTGCACCCCAGTCTTCAAACTCTTATCTCTGCAACAGTCCTTCTGAACCTCAGTCTCTAACTTCTTCTCTCGGTAAAATTCGTCTGCACCCCTGTCTCCAAGCTCTGCTATTTGCAAGTATCCTTCTGCACCCCAGTCTCAAACCTCTGATCTATGTAACAAGACTTCTGCACCTCACTCTCCAAACTCTTCTCTCTGCAACAGTCCTTCTGCACCCCAGTCTCTTTATTCTGCTCTCTGCAACAGTCCTTCTGTACTGCATTCTCCAAACTCTACTCTCTGTAACGTTCTTTCTGCACCCCATACTAGATCTCTGCTTTCTGTATCAGTCCTTCTGCAGCCCAGCCTCTAACTTCTGCTCTAAGTTCCTTCTGCACCTTAGTCTCCAACCTCTGCTCTCTGCAACAGTCCTTCTGCACCCCAGTCTCCAACCTCTGCTCTCTTCAACAGTCCTTCTGCACTTCAGTCTCCAACATCTGCTCTCTGCAACAGTCCTTCTGCACCCCAGTCTCCAAACTCTGCTCTCTATAACAGTCCTTCTGCTCCTCAGTCTCCAACCTCTGCACTCTGCAAAAGCCTTCTGCACCCCAGTCTGCAAACTATGCTCTCTGCAACGATCTTTCTGGACCCCAGTCTCCAACGTCTGCTCTCTGCAACAGGCCTTCTGCACCACAGTCTCCAACCTCTGCTATCTGTAAGATCTTTCTTCACTCCAGGTTCCAAACTCTGCTATTTCTAACATTACTTCTCCACCCTAGTCGCCAACCTCTGCTTTCTGGAAGGTTCCTGTGGCACTCCAGTCTCCAAACTCTGTCCTCTGCAACAGTTCTTTTGCTCCCCAGTCTCCAATATCTGCTCTCTGTAACAGTCCTTCTGTACCGCATTCACCAAACTCTGCTCTCTGTAACGGTCTTTCTGCACCCCAGTCTCCAACCTCTGCTTTCTGTATCAGTCCTTCTGAACCCCAGTCTCTAACCTCTGCTCTCTTTGTCTATCCTTCTTCACCTCCGTCTCCAACCTGTGCATTCTGTAACAGTCCTTCTGCAACCAAGTCTCCAAACTCTGCTGTCTGTAATGGTCCTTCTGCACCCCAATTTCCAACCTCTGTTTTCTGTAACAGTCTTTCTGCACCTCAGTCTTCGAACTCTGCTCTCTGTATCAGTACTTCTGCACCTCAGTCTGAAATTTCTCTTCTCCAGGATCCTTCTGCACCCCAGTCTCCAACTGCTGCTCTCTGTAACAGTCCACCTGCACCTTAGTCTCCAACCTCTGCTCTCTGTAAGATCCTTCAGCAACCCTTTCTTCAAAATCTGCTCTCTGTACCAGTCCTTCTGCACCCAAGTCTCCAACCTCTCATCTCTCTAACAGGCCTTCTGCACGCCAGTCTCCAAATCTGCTCTGTTTACCAGGCCTTCTGCACGCATGTCTCCAACATCTGCTCTCTGCAACGATCCTTATGCACCCCAGTCTTTAACCTCTGCTCTCTGCAATGATCCTACTGAACCCCAGTCTCCTACCTCTGCTCTCTGTAAGATCATTCTGCACACCAGTCTCATACCCCGCTCGCTGTAACAGTCCTTCTGGAACCTATCGCCAAACTCTGCTCTCTGCAACGGTCATTCTGCACCCCACTCTTCAACCTCTGTTTTCTGCAGCAGTCCTTCTACACCCCAGTCTCCAAACTCTGCTTTCTGTAACAGTCCTTCTGTATCAGAGTCTCAAACCTCTGCTCTTCGTAACGGTCCTTCTGCCCCCCAGTCTCCAACATCTGCTTTCTTTGTCAGTCATTCTGCACCCCAGTATCCAACCTCTGCTCTCTGTAACAGTCCTTCTGCACCTCAGTCTTCAACCTCTGGTTTCAGAAACAGTATTTCTGAACCCCAGTCTCCTAACTCTGCTCTCTGCAACATTCCTTCTGCACCCCAGTATCAAACCTACGCTCTCTGTAAAAGTCCGTCTTCACCCCAGTCTCCAAACTCTGTTCTCTATAATGATCCTTCTGCACCCGAGTCACAAACATACGCTCTCTGTAACAGTCCTTCTGAACCGCAGTCTCCAAACTCTTTACTCTGTAAAATCGTTCTGAAACCCAGTCTCCAACGTCTGCTATCTGTAACTTTCCTTCTGAACCCCAGTCTTTAACCTCTGCTCTCTGCAACAATCCTTCTTCCCCTCAGTCTCCAAACTCTGCTTTCTGCAACAGTCCTTCTGCACCCAAGTCTCTAACCTCTGCTCTCCGCAACATTCCTTCTGCACCCCAGTCTCCAAACTGTGCTCTCTGTAAAAGTCTTTCTTCACCCCAGTCTCCAAACTCTGCTCTCTGTAACGATCCTTCTGCACCCCAGTCTCGAACTTCTGCTCTCTTCAATGATCCTTCTGCACATAAACCTCCAACATCTGCTCTATGCAACTATCCTACTGTACCCCAGTCTCAAACGTCTGCTCTCTGCAACAGTCCTTGTGGACCCCAGTCTCCATCATCTGCTTTGTGCAAAATAATTCTGTACCTCAGTCTGAAAACCCCCCACTCTGTAATCCTCCATCTGAAACCCAGTCTCCAACCTATGCTCTTTGTAACAGTCCTTCCTTACCTCAATCTCCAATCTCTGCTCTATGCAACAGTCCTTCTGCACACAAGTCTCTAACATCTGCTCTCTTAAACAGTTCTTCTAAAACCCAGTCTCCAACATCTGCTCTATGCAACAGTCCTTCGACACCCCAGTCTCCATACTCTGATCACCCCAACGATCCTTCTGCACCCCAGTCTCTAAACTCTGTTCTCTACATCAGTTCTTTTGCACCCCAGTCTCCAACATCTGCTCTCTGAAACAGTTCTTCTGTACCACAGTCTCCAACCTTTATTCTCTGTAAGGGTCGTTATGCACCCCAGTATCCAACTTCTGCTTTCTGTATCAGTCGTTTTAAACCAAAGTCACCAAACTCTGCCCTCTGTAACCGTCCTTCTGCAACTTAGTCTGCAACCTCTGCTCTCTGCAACAGTCCTTCTGCACCACAGTCTCCATCCTCTGCTCTCTGTAACAGTCCTTTGGTACCCAAGTCTCCAAAATATGCTCTCTGTAACTGTCATTCTCCACCTCAGTCTCCAAACATTGCTCTCTGTAACAGTCCTTCTGTACTGCATTCTACAACCTCTGCTCTCTGTAATGGTACTTCTGCACCCGAAACTCCAACCTCTGCTTTCTGTGTCAGTCCATCTGCACCCAAGTCTCCAACATCTGCTCTGTATATATGTCCTTCTGCACTTTAGGCTCCAACCTGTGCTCTCTGCTACAGTCCTTCTGGACCCCAATCTCCAACCTCTACTCTCTGCAACAGTCCTTCTACATCCCAGTCTAAAACCTCTGGTCTCTGCATCAGTTCTTCTGCACCCCTGTCTCCAACCTCTGCTCTCTTTAACAATCCTTCTGCACCTCAGTCTCCAACCTCTGCTCTCTGCAACGGTCCTTCTGCACCTCAGTCTCCAAATTCTACTCTCTGTAACAGTGCTTCTGCACCTCAGTCTCCATTCTCTGCTCTCTGTAAGATTCTTCTGCAACCCAGTCTTCAAACTCTGCTCTCTGTAACAGTGCTTCATCACCCCAGTCTCCAAATTGTGCTCTCTGTAACAGGCCTTCTGAACTCCAGTCTCCAACCTCTGCTCTCTGTATCAGTCCATCTGCACCCCAGTCTCTAACGTCTGCTAACTGCAACGATCCTTCTGCACCCCAGTCTCCAACCTCTGCTTGCTGCAGCAGTCCTTGTGAAACCCAGTCTACAACATCTGCTCTCTGCAACATTTCTTCTGTACCTCAGTCTGAAAACTCTGCTGTCTGCAATAATCCTTCTGCACCCCAGTCTCAAACCTGTGCTTGCTGCAACAGTCCTTCTGCAAACAAATCTCCAACTTCTGCTCTCTGCAACAATCCTTCTGCACCCAAGTATTCAGCCTGTGCTCTCTGTAAAAGTCCTTCTGCACCCCAGTCTCCAAACTCTGCTCTCTGCTCGCCCCAACGATCCTTCTGGACCCCAGTCTCAAACGTCTGCTCTCTGCAGCAGTCCTTATACACCCCAGTCTCCAACCTCTGCTCTCTGAAACAGTCCTTCTACACCTCAGTCTACAACCTCTGCTCTCTGCAACGATCCTTCTGCACCCCAGTCTGAAACTTCTGCTAGCTGAAAGAGTCCTTGTGAACCCTAGTCTCTAACATCTGCTTTCAGCAATAGTTCTTCTCTACCTCAGTCTGAAAACTCTTCTCTCTGCAATAATCCAACTGCACCCCAGTCTCATAACTCTGTTCTCTGTAACAGTCCTTCTGTAACTCAGTCTCCAATCACTGCTCTCTGCAACAGTACTTCTACACCCAAGTCTCCATACTCTGATCGCTCCAACGGTCCTTCTGCACCCCAGTCTCCAAACTCTGTTCTCTACATCGGTTCTTCTGCAACCCAGACTCCAACTTCTGCTCTGTGTAACAGTCCTTCTGTACCACAGTCTCCAACCTCTGTTCTCTGTAAGGGTCTTTATGCACCCCAATATCCAACATGTGCTTTCTGTATCAGTCCTTTGAACCACAGTCTCCAAACTCTGCCCTCTGTAACCGTCTTTCTGCAACTCAGTCTGCAACCTCTGTTCTCTGCAACAGTCCTTTTGCACCCCAGTTCTAAACTTTCCTCTCTGTAACAGTTTTTCTGTACTGCATTCTCGAACCTCTGCTCCCTGTACGGGTACTTCTGCACCCCAATTTCCAACCTCTGCTTTCTGTGTCAGTCCTTCTGCAACTCAGTCTCCAACCTCTGCTCTGCGTAACTGTCCTTCTGCACCTTAGTCTCCAGCCTCTGCTCTCTGCTACAGTTCTTCTGAACCCCAATCTCCAACCTGTACTCTCTGCAACAGTTTTTGTACATCCAAGTCTAAAACCTCTGCTCTCTGCATCAGTCCTTCTGCAACCCTGTCTCCAACCTCTGCTCTCTGTAACAATCCTTCTGCACCTCAGTCTCCAACCTCTACTCTCTGCAACGGTACTTCTGCACCTCAGTCTCCAACTTCTACTCTCTGTAACAGTGATTCTGCACCTCAGTCTCCATTCTCTGCTCTCTGTATGATCCTTCTGCAACCCAGTCTTCAAACTCTGCTCTCTGTAACAGTCCTTCATCACCCCAGTCTCCAAATTGTGCTCTCTGTAACAGGCCTTCTGAACTCCAGTCTCCAACCTCTGCTCTCTGTATCAGTCCATCTGCACCCCAGTCTCTAACGTCTGCTAACTGCAACGATCATTCTGCACCCCAGTCTCCAACCTCTGCTTGCTGCAGCAGTCCTTGTGAAACCCAGTCTACAACATCTGCTCTCTGCAACATTTCTTCTGTACCTCAGTCTGAAAACTCTGCTGTCTGCAATAATCCTTCTGCACCCAAGTCTCCAAACTGTGCTTTCTGTAACAGTTTTTATACAGCTCAGTCTCCAACCTATGCTCTCTGTAAGATACTTCTGCACACCAGTCTACAACATCTGCTCTCGGCAATGATCTTTTAGAACCCCAGTCTCCAACCTCTGCTCCCTATAACAGTCCTTCTGTACAGCAGTCTCCAAATTCTGCTCTTTGTAACGGTCCTTCTACACCCCAGTCTCCAACCTCTACTTTCTGTATTAGTCTTTCTGCACCCCAGTCTCCAAACTCTGCTCTCTGTAACAGTTCTTCTGCACCTCAGTCTCCAAACTCTGCACTCTGCAACAGCCCTCTGCACCCCAGTCTCCACCCTCTGCTCTCGGTAACAGTCCTTTTGCACCCCAATCTACAAACTCTGCTCTCTGTAACACTCCTTCTGCACTCCAGTCTCCACCCTGTGATCTCTGTAACAATTCGTCTGGATATCATTCTCCAACCTCTGCTCTCTACAACGTTTCTTCTTCTCCTCAGTCTCCAAACTCTACTCTCTGTAAAAGTCCTTCTGCACCTCAGTCTCCAAACTCTGCACTCTGCAATGATCCTTCTGCACCCCATTTTCCAAAATGTGCTTTCTGTAACAATCCTTCTGCACCCCAGTCTCCAACCTCTGCTCTCTGTAACAGGTCTTCTGCACCCCAGTCTCCAAACTTGGCTCTCTGTAACAGGCCTTCTTCTCCCCAGTCTCCTACCTCTTTTCTCTGTAACGATCCTTTTGCACCTCAGTCTCCAAACTCTGCTCTATGAAACAGTCCTTGTGCACCTCAGTCTGAAAACTCTGCTCTCTGCAAAAATCTTTCTGCACCTGAGTTTCCAACCTTTGCTCTCTATAACAGTCCTTCTAAACCTCAGTTTCCAAAATGATCTCTGTAAGATTCTTCTGCAACCCAGTCTCGAAATTGTGCTATCTGCAACAGTCTTATGCACCCCAGTCTACAAACTCTGCTCTCTGTAACAGGCCTTCTGCACCCAGGTCTCCAATCTCTGCTCTCTGTAAGTGGCCTTCTGCACCCTAGTATCCATCCTCTTCTCTCTGAAGCGATCCTTCTTCACCTCAGTCTCCAAACTCGGCTCCCTGCAACAGTCCTTCTTCACCCCAGTCTCCAACCTCTGCTTTATGTAACAGTCCTTCTGCACCCCAGTAACCAACCTTTGCTCTCTGCAACAGTTCTTCTGCACCCCAGTAACCAAAATCTGCTCTGTTTAAAGCTCCTTCTGCACCTTAGTTTCCAACCTATGCTCTCTGCAATGATCCTTCTGCACCCCAGTCTCCAACCTCTGCTCTCTTTATCAGTCCTTCTGCACCCAAGTCTCCTAACTCTGCATTCTCCAACATTTATTCTGCACCCCAGTCTCCAAACTGTGCTCTCTATAACAGTCCTTCTGCAGCCCAGTCTCCAATATGTGCTTTCTGCAACGATCCTTTTTCTACACGGTCTCAAAACTCTTCTTTCTTTAAAAGACCTTTTGTTTTGCAGTCTAAAACCTCTTCTCTTTGTAATGATCCATCTGCTCCCCAATTTACAACCTCTGCTTTCTGTAACAGTCCTTCTGCACCCCAGTCTCCAAACTCTTTTCTCTGCAACGACCCTTCTGTACCTCAGTCTCCAACCTCTGCTCTCTGTAAAAGTCATTCTGCACCTCAGTCTCCATCCTTTGCTCTCTGTAAAAATCTTTCTGCACCTCAGTCTCCAACGTCTTCTCATTGTAACAGTCCTTCTGTACCGCAGTCTCCAACCTCTTCTCTCTATAATGGTACTTCTGCACCCAAATTGCCAACCTCCGCTTTCTGAAACAGTCCTTCTGTACCTGAGACTTAAACCTCTGCTCTCTGTAACAGTCCTTCTAAGCCTCAGTCTGAAACCTCTGCTTTCTGCAACAATTCTTCTAAACCCCAGTCTCCAAACTGTGCTATCTGTAACAATCCTTCTGCACCCCAGTCTTAAACATCTGCTCTCTTTAACAGGTCTTCTGCAACTCAGTCTCCAAAGTCTGCTCTCTGTACCAGGCCTTCTGTCCCAGTCTCCAACCTCTTCTCTCTGGAACGATTCTTCTGCACCTCAGTCTCCAACCTCTGCTCACTGCAACAGTACTTCTGCCCCCCAGTCTCAAACATATGCTCTCTTTAAGATCATTCTGCACCCCGTTCTTTAAACTTTGCTCTCTGTAACAGTCATTCCGAACCTCAGTCTCCAAACTCATCTCTCTGCAACGGCCCTTCTGCACCCCAGTATCCCACCTCTGTTCTCTGCATCAGTAGTACTTCACCCCCGGTTACAAACTCTGCTGTCTGTAATAGTCCTTCTGCACCCCAGTCTCCAAACTCTACTTTCCATATCAGTTATTCTGCACCCCAGTCTAAAACCTCTGCTCTATGTAACAGTCCTTCTGCACCTCAGACTCCAAACTCTGCTCTACGTAACAGTCCTTCTGCACCCCAGTCTACAACCTCTGTTCTTTGCAAAAGTCCTTCTACACACCAGTTTCAAACATCTCCTCTCTGCAAGGATCCTTCGGCACCCCAGTCTCCAACGTCTACTCTCTGCGACAGTCCTTCTACACAACAGTCTCCACCTTCTGCTCTCTGCTACAGTCCTTCTGCACCCAAGACTCCAACCTCTGCTCTCTTCAACATTTTTTCTGCACCCCAGTCTCCAACCTGTGATCTCCGTAACTATCCTACTGCACCCCAGTCTCCAAACTCTGCTCTCTGTAGCGATCCTTCTGCACCTCAGTCTCCAACCTCTTCTCTCTGCAACGATCCTTCTGCACCCTAGTCTCCAAAGTCTGTTATGTGCAACAGTCCTTCTGACCCCAGTCTCCAGCCTCTGCTCTCTCTAACATCCTTCTGCACCCCAGTTTCCAAACTCTGCTCTAGGTGACATTCTTTCTGCACCCCATTCTCCACCCTCTGCTCTTTGTTACAGTACTTCTGTACCGCAGTCTCCAATCTCTGCTCACTGCAACATTTCTTCTGCACCCCAGTCTCAAAACTGTGCTCTCTGTAACTGTCTTTCTGACCCTAGTCTCCAACCTGTGTTCTCTGTAACGATCCTTCTGCACCAGTCTCCAACCTCTGCTCTCTGCAACGATCCTTCTGCACCACAGTTTCCAAACTCTGCACTCTGTAACAGTCCTTCTACACCTAGTCTTCAAACTCTTCTCTCTGTACCAATCCCGCTGCACCTCAGTCTCCAAACTCTGCTCTCTGTAACAGTCCTTCTGCACCTCAGTCTCTAACCTCTGCTCTCTGTAACAGGCTTACTGCACCCCAGTCTCCAACCTCTGCTCTCTGTAACAGTTCTTCTGCACCCCAATCTCGAATCTCTGCTCTCTGTAACAGTTCTTCTGCACCCCAATCTCGAATTTCTGCTCTCTGTAACAGTCTTTCTGCACCCCAGTCTCCAACCTCTTCTCTCTGCAACTATCCTCTGAACCTCACTCTCCAACCTCTGCTCTCTGCAACAGTTCTTCTGTACCCCAGTCTACAGACTCTGCTCGCTGTAAGACCCTTTTTCAACCCTTTCTTCACACCTTCCTCTCTGTAACAGTCCTTCTGCACCCAAGTATCCAACCTCTGCTCTCTCTAAAAGTCCTTCTGCACCTCAGTCTCCAACCTTTGCTCTCTGTAATGGTCCTTCTTTACCACAGTCTCCAATCTCTGCTTTCTGTATCAATCCTTCTGCACCTCACTCTCCAAACTCTGCTCTCTGCAATGGTTCTTCTGCACCCCAGTCTCCACACTCTGTTCTGTGCAACATTCCATCTGTACCCCAGTCTCCAACCTCTGCTCTCTGCAACAGTCCTTCTGCAACCCAGTCTCCAAACTCTGCTCTCTGCTAAAGTACTTCTGCACCCGAGTCTCCAACATCTGCTCTCTGTTTCAGTCTTTTTACACCTCAGTCTCCAACCTCTGCTCTCTGCAGCAGTCTTTTTACACCCCAGTAACCAAAATCTGCTCTGTGTAATGATCCTTCTGCACCTTAGTTTCCAACCTCTTCTCTCTGCAATGATCCTTCTGCACCCCAATCTTCAACATCCTATCTCTGTATCAGTCCTTCTGCACCACAGTCTCCAAACTCTGCTCTCTGCAAAAGTCCTTATGCACCCAAGTCTCCAAACTCTGCTCTCTGCAACATTTTTTCTACACCCCAGTCTCCAAACTGTGCTCTCTGTAACAGTCCTTCTGCACCCAAGTCTCCAACATTTCCTCTCTGCAACGATCCTTCTTCTAACCAGTCTCCAAACTCTGCTTTCTGTAAAAGTCCTTTTGTATCACAGTCTTCAACCTCTTCTCTTTGTAAAGGTCCATATCCTCCCTAATTGCCAACGTCTGCTTTCTGTAACAGTCCTTCTAAGCCTCAATCTGAAACTTCTGCTATCTTCAACAATGCTTCTAAACAACAGTCTCCAACCTCTGCTCTCTGTAAAAATCCTTCTGCACCTCAGTCTCCATTCTTTCTGCATCCCAGTCTCCAACGTCTGCTCTCTGTAAGATCCTTTTGCACCCCGTTCTCCAACCTTTGCTCTCTGTAACAGGCCTTCTGCACCCCATTCTCCAACCTCTTCTCTCTGCAAAAGTCCTTCTTCACCCCAGTCTCCAACCTATGCTCTCTGCAATGATCCTTCTGCATCCCAGTCTCCAACGTCTGCTCTCTGTAAGATCCTCCTGCACCCAGTTCTCCAAACTTTGCTCTCTGTAACAGTCATTCTGCACCTCAGTCTCCAACCTCATCTCTCTGCAATGGCACTTGTGCACCCCAGTATCCAACCTCTGTTCTCTACAGCTTTCCTTCTGTACCCGAGGCAACAAACTCTGCTCTCTGTAACAGTCCTTCTGCACCCCAGGCTCCAAACTCTACTTTCCGTATCAGTTATTGTGCACCCCAGTCTAAAACCTCTTCTCTCTTTAAGAGTCGTACTGCACTTCAGTCTCAAACCTCTGCTTTCTGCAAAAGTCCATCTGCACCCCAGTCTCTAAACTCTGCTCTCTGCAAAAGTGCTTCTACACCCCAGTATCCAACCTCTGCTCTCTGCAACGATCCTTCTGCATCCCAGTCTCCAACGTCTGCTCTCTGTAAGATCCTCCTGCACCCCTTTCTCCAAACTTTGCTCTCTGTAACAGTCATTCTGCACCTCAGTCTCCAACCTCATATCTCTGCAACGGCTCTTGTGCACCCCAGTATCCAAACTCTGTTCTCTGCAGCTGTCCTTCTGCACCCCAGGCTACAAACACTGCTCTCTGTCGCAGTCCTTCTGCACCCCAGTCTCCAAACTGTACTTTCCGTATCAGTTATTCTGCACCCCAGTCTAAAACCTCTGCTCTCTGTATCAGTCTTACTGCACCTCAGTCTCCAACCTCTGCTCTCTGCAACAGTCCTTCTGCACCTAAGTCTCCAAGCTCTGTTCTCTGTAAAAGTCTTTCTGCACATCAGTGGCCAACCTCTGCTCTCTGTAACGATCTTTCTGCACCTCATGTCCAAACTCTGCTTTCAGTAATAGGCCTTCTGCACCACAGTCTCCAACCTCTGCTTTTTGTAACAGTTCTTCTGAACCCCAGTCTCCATCTGCTCTCTGTAAGAATCCTTTGACACCCCTGTCTCAAACCTCTCCTCTCTGTAAAAGTCCTTCTGCACCTCAGTATCCAAACTCTGCAATCTGTAACGGTCCTTCTGCACCCCAGTCTCCAATCTC
>NW_027521798.1:0-23490 GCF_052094955.1 Ictidomys tridecemlineatus
GACACCAAAACCACTTGGCTACCCAAATTTCGTTCTTCTAGGTTAAACCGTTCGTTTGCAGTAACAGTTTTCATTTTTAGGTTTCACTCTGTTTTCTCCTATAGGGATACATGTATTTGGAACTCTAAATCAAACACGGTTTGTGCTAGCTCTTTGAAACTTGAAATAATAATGCAGTTTCAAGTTCTATCTCTATGGTTGTTTGCTGTTGATGTAGCCCTAAGCAGAGACTGGCGAAAATCACTTTCATGGAAAGGGGTTGCCAAGCTTTTAAGAAACTACGAGTTGCCTGAAATCTCAGCAAAAATTTTTTCACCCAATCTTGATGATTCTTTCAGGTAATGATCAGTACACCAAAACCACTTGGCTCCCCAAATTTCGTTCTTCTAGGTTAAACCGTTCGTTTGCAGTAACCGTTTTCATTTTTAGGTTTCACTCTGTTTTCTCCTATAGGGATACATGTATTTGGAACTCTAAATCAAACACGTTTTGTGCTAGCTCTTGAAACTTGACACAATAAAGCAGTTTCAAGTTCTATATCTATGGTTTGTTTGCTGTTGATGTAGCCCTAAGCAGAGACTGGCGAAAATCACTTTCATGGAAAGGGGTTGCCAAGCTTCCAAAAAACTACGAGTTGCCTGAAATCTCAGCAAACATTTTTTTCAGGCCCAATCTTGATGATTCTTTCTGGTATGATCAGACACCAAAACCCTTGGCTCCCCAAATTTCGTTCTTCTAGGTTAAACCGTTCGTTTGCAGTAACCATTTTCATTTTTAGGTTTCACTCTGTTTTCTCCTATAGGGATACATGTATTTGGAAATCTAAATCAAACACGTTTTGTGCTAGCTCTTTGAAACTTGACACAATAAAGCAGTTTCAAGTTCTAAATCTATGGTTTGTTTGCTGTTGATGTAGCCCTAAGCAGAGACTGGCGAAAATCACTTTCATGGAAAGGGGTTGCCAAGCTTCCAAAAAACTACGAGTTGCCTGAAATCTCAGCAAACATTTTTTCACCCAATCTTGATGATTCTTTCAGGTAATGATCAGTACATTAAAACAACTTGGCTCACCAAATTTCGTTCTTTTAGGTTAAACCTTTCATTTGCAGTAACCGTTTTCATTTTTAGGTTTCACTCTGTTTTCTCCTATAGGGATACATGTATTTGGAACTCTAAATCAAACACGGTTTGTGCTAACTCTTTGAAACTTGACACAATAAAGCAGTTTCTAGTTCTAACTTCATGGTTTGTTCGCTGTTGATGTAGCCCTAGGCAGAGACTGGCGAAAATCACTGTCATGGAAAGGGGTTGCCAAGCTTCCAAAAAACTACGAGTTGCCTGAAATCTCAGCAAACATTTTTTCACCCAATCTTGATGATTCTTTCAGGTAATTATCAGGACACCAAAACCACTTGGCTACCCAAATTTCGTTCTTCTAGGTTAAACCGTTGGTTTGCAGTAACAGTTTTCATTTTTAGGTTTCACTCTGTTTTCTCCTATAGGGATACATGTATTTGGAACTCTAAATCAAACACGGTTTGTGCTTGCTCTTTGAAACTTGACACAATAAAGCAGTTTCAAGTTCTATCTCTATGGTTTGTTTTCTGTTGATGTAGCCCTAAGCAGAGACTGGCGAAAATCACTTTCATGGAAAGGGGTTGCCAAGCTTCCAAAAAACTACGAGTTGCCTGAAATCTCAGCAAACATTTTTTCACCCAATCTTGATGATTCTTTCAGGTAATGATCAGGACACCAAAACCACTTGGCTCCCCAAATTTCGTTCTTCTAGGTTAAACCGTTCATGTGCAGTAACCCTTTTCATTTTTAGGTTTCACTCTGTTTTCTCCTATAGGGATACATGTATTTGGAACTCTAAATCAAACACGGTTTGTGCTAGCTCTTTGAAACTTGACAAATAAAGCAGTTTCAAGTTGTATCTCTATGGTTTGTTTGCTGTTGATGTAGCCCTGAGCAGAGACTGGCGAAAATCACTTTCATGTAAAGGATTTGCCAAGCTTCCAAAAAACTACGAGTTTCCTGAAATCTCAGCAAACATTTTTTCACCCAATCTTGATGATTCTTTCAGGTAATGATCCATACACCAAAACCACTTGGCTCACCAAATTTCGTTTTTCTAGGTTAAACCGTTCGTTTGCCGTAACCGTTTTCATTTTTAGGTTTCACTCTGTTTTCTCCTATAGGGATACATGGATTTGGAACTCTAAATCAAACACGGTTTGTGCTATCTCTTTGAAACTTGACACAATAAAGCAGTTTCAAGTTCTGTCTCTATGGTTTGTTTGCTGTTGATGTAGCCCTAAGCAGAGACTGGCGAAAATCACTTTCATGGAAAGGGGTTGCCAAGCTTCCAAAAAACTACGAGTTGCCTGAAATCTCAGCAAACATTTTTTCACCCAATCTTGATGATTCTTTCAGGTACTGATGAGTACACCAAAACCACTTGGCTCACCAAATTTCGTTCTTCTAGGTTAAACCGTTCGTTTGCAGTAACCGTTTTCATTTTTAGGTTTCACTCTGTTTTCTCCTATAGGGATACATGTATTTGGAACTCTAAATCAAACACGGTTTGTGCTAGCTCTTTGAAACTTGACACAATAAATCAGTTTCAAGTTCTATCTCTATGGTTTGTTTGCTGTTGATGTAGCCCTAAGCAGAGACTGGCGAAAATCACTTTCATGGAAAGGGGTTGCCAAGCTTCCAAAAAACTACGAGTTGCCTGAAATCTCAGCAAACATTTTTTCACCCAATCTTGATGATTTTTTCAGGTAATGATCAGTACACCAAAACCACTTGGCTCACCAAATTTCGTTCTTCTCGGTTAAACCGTTCGTTTGCAGTAACCGTTTTCATTTTTAGGTTTCACTCTGTTTTCTCTTATATTGATACATGTATTTGGAACTCTAAATCAAACACGGTTTGTGCTAGCTCTTTGAAACTTGGCACAATAAAGCAGTTTCAAGTTCTATCTCTATGGTTTGTTTGCTGTTGATGTAGCCCTAAGCAGAGACTGGCGAAAATCACTTTTATGGAAAGGGGTTGCCAAGCTTCCAAAAAACTACGAGTTTCCTGAAATCTCAGCAAACATTTTTTCACCCAATCTTGATGATTCTTTCAGATAATGATCTGTATACCAAAACCACATGGCTCACCAAATTTCGTTCTTCTAGATTAAACCTTTCGTTTGCAGTAAGCGTTTTCATTTTTAGGTTTCACTCTGTTTTCTCCTATAGGGATACATGTATTTGGAACTCTAAATCAAACACGGTTTGTGTTAGCTCTTTGAAACTTGACATAATAAAGCAGTTTCAAGTTCTATCTCTACAGTTTGTTTGCTGATGATGTAGCCCTAAGCAGAGACTGGCGAAAATCACTGTCATGGAAAGGGGTTGCCAAGCTTCCAAAAAACTACGAGTTGCCTGAAATCTCAGCAAACATTTTTTCACCCAATCTTGATGATTCTTTCAGGTAATGATCAGTACACCAAAACCACTTGGCTCTCCAAATTTCGTTCTTCTAGGTTAAACCGTTCGTTTGCAGTAACCGTTTTCATTTTTAGGTTTCACTCTGTTGTCTCCTATACGGATACATGTATTTGGAACTCTAAATCAAACACGGTTTGTGCTAGCTCTTTGAAACCTGACACAATAAAGCAGTTTCAAGTTCTATCTCTATGGTTTGTTTGCTGTTAATGTAGCCCTAAGCAGAGACTGGCGAAAATCACTTTCATGGAAAGGGGTTGCCAAGCTTCCAAAAAACTACGAGTTGCCTCAAATCTCAGCAAACATTTTTTTCACCCAATCTTGATGATTCTTTCAGGTAATGATCAGTACACCAAAACCACTTGGCGCACCAAATTTCGTTCTTCTATGTTAAACCGTTCGTTTCCAGTAACCGTTTTCATTTTTAGGTTTCACTCTGTTTTCTCCTATAGGGATACATGTATTTGGAACCCTAAATCAAACACGGTTTGTGCTAGCTCTTTGAAACTTGACACAATAAAGCAGTTTCAAGTTCTATCTCTATGGTTTGTTTGCTGTTGATGTAGCCCTAAGCAGAGACTGGCGAAAATCACTTTCATAGAAAGGGGTGGCCAAGCTTCCAAAAAACTACGAGTTGCCTGAAATCTCAGCAAACATTTTTTCACCCAATCTTGATGATTCTCTCAGGTAATGATCAGTACATTAAAACAACTTGGCTAACCAAATTTCGTTCTTTTAGGTTAAACCTTTCATTTGCAGTAACGGTTTTCATTTTTAGGTTTCACTCTGTTTTCTCCTATAGGGATACATGTATTTGGAACTCTAAATCAAACACGGTTTGTGCTAACTCTTTGAAACTTGACACAATAAAGCAGTTTCTAGTTCTAACTTCATGGTTTGTTCGCTGTTGATGTAGCCCTAGGCAGAGACTGGCGAAAATCACTGTCATGGAAAGGGGTTGCCAAGCTTCCAAAAAACTCCGGGTTGCCTGAAATCTCAGCAAACATTTTTTCACCCAATCTTGATGATTCGTTCAGGTAATGATCAGTACACCAAAACCACTTGGCTCCCCAAATTTCGTTCTTCTAGGTTAAACCGTTCGTTTGCAGTAACCGTTTTCATTTTTAGGTTTCACTCTGTTTTCTCCTATTGGGATACATGTATTTGGAACTCTAAATCAAACACGGTTTGTGCTAGCTCTTTGAAACCTGACACAATAAAGCAGTTTCAAGTTCTATCTCTATGGTTTGTTTGCTGTTAATGTAGCCCTAAGCAGAGACTGGCGAAAATCACTTTCATGGAAAGGGGTTGCCAAGCTTCCAAAAAACTACGAGTTGCCTGAAATCTCAGCAAACATTTTTTCACCCAATCTTGATGATTCTTTCAGGTAATGATCAGTACACCAAAACCACTTGGCTCACCAAATTTCGTTCTTCTAGGTTAAACCGTTCGTTTGCAGTAACCGTTTTTATTTTTAGGTTTCACTCTGTTTTCTCCTATAAGGATACATGTATTTGGAACTCTAAATAAAACACGGTTTGTGCTAGCTCTTTGAAACTTGACAAATAAAGCAGTTTCAAGTTGTATCTCTATGGTTTGTTTGCTGTTGATGTAGCCCTGAGCAGAGACTGGCGAAAATCACTTTCATGGAAAGGGGTTGCCAAGCTTCCAAAAAACTACGAGTTGCCTGAAATCTCAGCAAACATTTTTTCACCCAATCTTGATGATTCTTTCAGGTACTGATGAGTACACCAAAACCACTTGGCTCACCAAATTTCGTTCTTCTATGTTAAACCGTTCGTTTGCAGTAACCGTTTTCATTTTTAGGTTTCACTCTGTTTTCTCCTATAGGGATACATGTATTTGGAACTCTAAATCAAACACGGTTTGTGCTAGCTCTTTGAAACTTGACACAATAAATCAGTTTCAAGTTCTATCTCTATGGTTTGTTTGCTGTTGATGTAGCCCTAAGCAGAGACTGGCGAATATCACTTTCATGGAAAGGGGTTGCCAAGCTTCCAAAAAACTACGAGTTGCCTGAAATCTCAGCAAACATTTTTTCACCCAATCTTGATGATTTTTTCAGGTAATGATCAGTACACAAAAACCACTTGGCTCACCAAATTTCGTTCTTCTAGGTTAAACCGTTCGTTTGCAGTAACCGTTTTCATTTTTAGGTTTCACTCTGTTTTCTCTTATATTGATACATGTATTTGGAACTCTAAATCAAACACGGTTTGTGCTAGCTCTTTGAAACTTGGCACAATAAAGCAGTTTCAAGTTCTATCTCTATGGTTTGTTTGCTGTTGATGTAGCCCTAAGCAGAGACTGGCGAAAATCACTTTCATGGAAAGGGGTTGCCAAGCTTCCAAAAAACTACGAGTTTCCTGAAATCTCAGCAAACATTTTTTCACCCAATCTTGATGATTCTTTCAGGTAATGATCAGTACACCAAAACCACTTGGCTCACCAAATTTCGTTCTTCAAGATTAAACCGTTCGTTTGCAGTAACCGTTTTCATTTTTAGGTTTCACTCTGTTATCTCCTATAGGGATACATGTATTTGGAACTCTAAATCAAACACGGTTTGTGCTAGCTCTTTGAAACTTGACAAATAAAGCAGTTTCAAGTTGTATCTCTATGGTTTGTTTGTTGTTGATGTAGCCCTAAGCAGAGACTGGCGAAAATCACTTTCATGGAAAGGGGTTGCCAAGCTTCCAAAAAACTACGAGTTGCCTGAAATCTCAGCAAACATTTTTTCACCCAATCTTGATGATTCTTTCAGATAATGATCAGTATACAAAAACCACTTGGCTCACCAAATTTCGTTCTTCTAGGTTAAACCGTTCGTTTGCAGTAACCGTTTTCATTTTTAGGTTTCACTCTGTTTTCTCCTATAGGGATACATGTATTTGGAACTCTAAATCAAACACGGTTTGTGCTAGCTCTTTGAAACTTGACACAATAAAGCAGTTTAAAGTTCTATCTCTATGGTTTGTTTGCTGTTGATGTAGCCCTAAGCAGAGACTGGCGAATATCACTTTCATGGAAAGGGGTTGCCAAGCTTCCAAAAAACAACGAGTTGCCTGAATCTCAGCAAACATTTTTTCACCAAATCTTGATGATTCTTTCAGGTAATGATCAGTACACGAAAACCACTTGGCTCACCAAATTTCGTTCTTCTAGGTTAAACCGTTCGTTTGCAGTAACCGTTTTCATTTTTAGGTTTCACTCTGTTTTCTCCTATAGGGATACATGTATTTGGAACTCTAAATCAAACACGGTTTGTGCTAGCTCTTTGAAACTTGACACAATAAAGCAGTTTCAAGTTCTCTCTCTATGGTTTGTTTGCTGTTGATGTAGCCCTAGGCAGAGACTGGCGAAAATCACTTTCATAGAAAGGGGTTGCCAAGCTTCCAAAAAACTACGAGTTGCCTGAAATCTCAGCAAACATTTTTTCACCCAATCTTGATGATTCTTTCAGGTAATGATCAGTACACCAAAACCACTTGGCTCCCCAAATTTCATTCTTCTAGGTTAAACCTTTCGTTTGCAGTAACCTTTTTCATTTTTAGGTTTCACTCTGTTTTCTCCTATAGGGATACATGTATTTGGAACTCTAAATTAAACACGGTTTGTGCTAGCTCTTTGAAACTTGACACAGTAAAGAAGTTTCAAGTTCTCTCTCTATGGTTTGTTTGCTGTTTTTGTAGCCCTAAGCAGAGACTGGCGAAAATCACTTTCATAGAAAGGGGTGGCCAAGCTTCCAAAAAACTACGAGTTGCCTGAAATCTCAGCAAACATTTTTTCACCCAATCTTGATGATTCTTTCAGGTAATGATCAGTACACCAAAACCACTTGGCTCCCCAAATTTCGACCTTCTAGGTTAAACCATTCGTTTGCAGTAAACGTTTTCATTTTTAGGTTTCACTCTGTTTTCTCCTATATTGATACATGTATTTGGAACTCTAAATCAAACACGGTTTGTGCTAGCTCTTTGAAACTTGGCACAATAAATCAGTTTCAAGTTCTATCTCTATGGTTTGTTTGCTGTTGATGTAGCCCTAAGCAGAGACTGGCGAAAATCACTTTCATGGAAAGGGGTTGCCAAGCTTCCAAAAAACTACGAGTTTCCTGAAATCTCAGCAAACATTTTTTCACCCAATCTTGGTGATTCTTTCAGGTAATGATCAGTACACGAAAACCACTTGGCTCACCAAATTTCGTTCTTCTAGGTTAAACCGTTCGTTTGCAGTAACCGTTTTCATTTTTAGGTTTCACTCTGTTTTCTCCTATAGGGATACATGTATTTGGAACTCTAAATCAAACACGGTTTGTGCTAGCTCTTTGAAACTTGACACAATAAAGCAGTTTCAAGTTCTATCTCTATGGTTTGTTTGCTGTTGTTGTAGCCTTAAGCAGAGACTGGCGAAAATCACTTTCATGGAAAGGGGTTGCCAAGCTTCCAAAAAACTACGAGTTGCCTGAAATCTCAGCAAACATTTTTTCACCCAATCTTGATGATTCTTTCAGGTAATGATCAGGACACCAAAACCACTTGGCTCCCCAAATTTTGTTCTTCTAGGTTAAACCGTTCGTTTGCAGTAACCGTTTTCATTTTTAGGTTTCACTCTGTTTTCTCCTATAGGGATACATGTATTTGGAACTCTATATCAAACCCGGTTTGTGCTAGCTCTTTGAAACTTGACACAATAAAGCAGTTTCAAGTTCTAACTTCATGGTTTGTTTGCTGTTGATGTAGCCCTAAGCAGAGACTGGCGAAAATCACTGACATGGAAAGGGGTTGCCAAGCTTCCAAAAAACTACGAGTTGCCTGAAATCTAAGCAAACATTTTTTCACCCAATCTTGATGATTCTTTCAGGTAATGATCAGTACACCAAAACCACTTGGCTCACCAAATTTCGTTCTTCTAGGTTAAACCGTTCATTTGCAGTAACCGTTTTAATTTTTAGGTTTCACTCTGTTTTCTTCTATAGGGATACATGTATTTGGAACTCTAAATCAAACACGGTTTGTGCTAGCTCTTTGAAACTTGACAAATAAAGCAGTTTCAAGTTCTATCTCTATGGTTTGTTTGCTGTTGATGTAGCCCTAAGCAGAGACTGGCGAAAATCACTTTCATGGAAAGGGGTTGCCAAACTTCCAAAAAACTATGAGTTGCCTGAAATCTCAGCAAACATTTTTTCACCCAATCTTGATGATTTTTTCAGGTAATGATCAGTACACCAAAACCACTTGGCTCACCAAATTTCGTTCTTCTAGGTTAAACCGTTCGTTTACAGTAACCGTTTTCATTTTTAGGTTTCACTCTGTTTTCTCCTATAGGGATACATGTATTTGGAACTCTAAATCAAACACGGTTTGTGCTAGCTCTTTGAAACTTGACACAATAAAGCAGTTTCAAGTTCTATCTCTATGGTTTGTTTGCTGTTGATGTAGCACTAAGCAGAGACTGGCGAAAATCACTTTCATGGAAAGGGGTTGCCAAGCTTCCAAAAAACTACGAGTTGCCTGAAATCTCAGCAAACATTTTTTCACCCAATCTTGATGATTCTTTCAGGTAATGATCAGTACACCAAAATCACTTGGCTCAGCAAATTTCGTTCTTCTAGGTTAAACCGTTCGTTTGCAGTAACCGTTTTAATTTTTAGGTTTCACTCTGTTTTCTTCTATAGGGATACATGTATTTGGAACTCTAAATCAAACACGGTTTGTGCTAGCTCTTTGAAACTTGACAAATAAAGCAGTTTCAAGTTCTATCTCTATGGTTTGTTTGCTGTTGATGTAGCCCTAAGCAGAGACTGGCGAAAATCACTTTCATGGAAAGGGGTTGCCAAGCTTCCAAAAAACTACGAGTTGCCTGAAATCTCAGCAAACATTTTTTCACCCAATCTTGATGATTCTCTCAGGTAATGATCAGTACACCAAAACCACTTGGCTCACCAAATTTCGTTCTTCTAGGTTAAACCGTTCGTTTGCAGTAACCGTTTTCATTTTTAGGTTTCACTCTGTTTTCTTCTATAGGGATACATGTATTTGGAACTCTAAATCAAACACGGTTTGTGCTAGCTCTTTGAAACTTGACAAATAAAGCAGTTTCAAGTTCTATCTCTATGGTTTGTTTGCTGTTGATGTAGCCCTAAGCAGAGACTGGCGAAAATCACTTTCATGGAAAGGGGTTGCCAAGCTTCCAAAAAACTACGAGTTGCCTGAAATCTCAGCAAACATTTTTTCACCCAATCTTGATGATTCTCTCAGGTAATGATCAGTACACCAAAACCACTTGGCTCACCAAATTTCGTTCTTCTAGGTTAAACCGTTCGTTTGCAGTAACCGTTTTCATTTTTAGGTTTCACTCTGTTTTCTCCTATAGGGATACATGTATTTGGAACTCTAAATCAAACACGGTTTGTGCTAGCTCTTTGAAACTTGACACAATAAAGCAGTTTAAAGTTCTATCTCTATGGTTTGTTTGCTGTTGATGTAGCCCTAAGCAGAGACTGGCGAAAATCACTTTCATGGAAAGGGGTTGCCAAGCTTCTAAAAAACTACGAGTTGCCTGAAATCTCAGCAAACATTTTTTCACCCAATCTTGATGATTCTTTCAGGTAATGATCAGTACACCAAAACCACTTGGCTCACCAAATTTCGTTCTTCTATGTTAAACCGTTCGTTTGCAGTAACCGTTTTCATTTTTAGGTTTCACTCTGTTTTCTCCTATATTGATACATGTATTTGGAACTCTAAATCAAACACGGTTTGTGCTAGCTCTTTGAAACTTGGCACAATAATGCAGTTTCAAGTTCTATCTCTATGGTTTGTTTGCTGTTGATGTAGCTCTAAGCAGAGACTGGCGAAAATCACTTTCATGGAAAGGGGTTGCCAAGCTTCGAAAAAACTACGAGTTTCCTGAAATCTCAGCAAACATTTTTTCACCCAATCTTGATGATTCTTTCAGGTAATGATCAGTACACCAAAACCACTTGGCTCACCAAATTTCGTTCTTCTAGGTTAAACCGTTCGTTTTCAGTAACCGTTTTCATTTTTAGGTTTCACTCTGTTTTCTCCTATAGGGATACATGTATTTGGAACTCTAAATCAAACACGGTTTGTGCTAGCTCTTTGAAACTTGACACAATAAAGCAGTTTCAAGTTCTATCTCTATGGTTTGTTTGCTGTTGATGTAGCCTTAAGCAGAGACTGGCGAAAATCACTTTCATGGAAAGGGGTTGCCAAGCTTCCAAAAAACTACGAGTTGCCTGAAATCTCAGCAAACATTTTTTCACCCAATCTTGATGATTCTTTCAGGTAATGATCAGGACACCAAAACCACTTGGCTCCCCAAATTTTTTTCTTCTAGGTTAAACCGTTCGTTTGCAGTAACCGTTTTCATTTTTAGGTTTCACTCTGTTTTCTCCTATAGGGATACATGTATTTGGAACTCTATATCAAACACGGTTTGTGCTAGCTCTTTGAAACTTGACACAATAAAGCAGTTTCAAGTTCTAACTTCATGGTTTGTTTGCTGTTGATGTAGCCCTAAGCAGAGACTGGCGAAAATCACTTTCATGGAAAGGGGTTGCCAAGCTTCCAAAAAACTATGAGTTGCCTGAAATCTCAGCAAACATTTTTTCAAGCAATCTTGATGATTCTTTCAGGTAATGATCAGGACACCAAAACCACTTGGCTCCCCAAATTTCTTTCTTCTAGGTTAAACCGTTCGTTTGCAGTAACCGTTTTCATTTTTAGGTTTCACTCTGTTTTCTCCTATAGGGATACATATATTTGGAACTCTAAATCAAACACGGTTTGTGCTAGCTCTTTGAAACTTGATATAATAAATCAGTTTCAAGTTTTATCTCTATGGTTTGTTTGCTGTTGATGTAGCCCTAAGCAGACTGTCGAAAATCACTTTCATAGGAAGGGGTTGCCAAGCTTCCAAAAAACTACAAGTTGCCTGAAATCTCAGCAAACATTTTTTCACCCAATCTTGATGATTCTTTCAGTTAATGATCAGGACACAAAAACCACTTGGCTCACCAAATTTCGTTCTTCTAGGTTAAACTGTTCTTTTGCAGTAACCGTTTTCATTTTTAGGTTTCACTCTGTTTTCTTCTATAGGGATACATGTATTTGGAACTCTAAATCAAACACGGTTTGTGCTAGCTCTTTGAAACTTGACACAAAAAGCAGTTTCAAGTTCTATCTCTATGGTTTGTTTGCTGTTGATGTAGCCCTAAGCAGAGACTGGCGAAAATCACTTTCATGGAAAGGTGTTGCCAAGCTTCCAAAAAACTACGAGTTGCCTGAAATCTCAGAAAACATTTTTTCACCCAATCTTGATGATTCTTTCAGGTAATGATCAGTCCACCAAAACCACTTGGCTCACCAAATTTCGTTTTTCTAGGTTAATCCGTTCGTTTGCCGTAACCGTTTTCATTTTTAGGTTTCACTCTGTTTTCTACTATAGGGAAACATGTATTTGAAACTCTAAATCAAACACGGTTTGTGCTAGCTCTTTGAAACTTGACACAAAAAGCAGTTTCAAGTTCTATATCTATGGTTTGTTTGCTGTTGATGTAGCCCTAAGCAGAGACTGGCGAAAATCACTTTCATGGAAAGGGGTTGCCAAGCTTCCAAAAAACTACGAGTTGCCTGAAATCTCAGCAAACATTTTTTCACCCAATCTTGATGATTCTTTCAGATAATGATCAGTATACCAAAACCACTTGGCTCACCAAATTTCGTTCTTCTAGGTTAAACCGTTCGTTTGCAGTAACCGTTTTCATTTTTAGGTTTCACTCTGTTTTCTCCTATAGGGATACATGTATTTGGAACTCTAAATCAAACACGGTTTGTGCTAGCTCTTTGAAACTTGACACAATAAAGCAGTTTCAAGTTCTATCTCTATGGTTTGTTTGCTGTTGATGTAGCCCTAAGCAGAGACTGGCGAAAATCACTTTCATGGAAAGGGGTTGCCAAGCTTCCAAAAAACTACGAGTTGCCTGAAATCTCAGCAAACATTTTTTCACCCAATCTTGATGATTCTTTCAGGTAATGATCAGTACACCAAAACCACTTGGCTCTCCAAATTTCGTTCTTCTAGGTTAAACCGTTCGTTTGCAGTAACCGTTTTCATTTTTAGGTTTCACTCTGTTTTCTCCTATAGGGATACATGTATTTGGAACTCTAAATCAAACACGGTTTGTGCTAGCTCTTTGAAACTTGGCACAATAAAGCAGTTTCAAGTTCTATCTCTATGGTTTGTTTGCTGTTGATGTAGCCCTAAGCAGAGACTGGCGAAAATCACTTTCATGGAAAGGGGTTGCCAAGCTTCCAAAAAACTACGAGTTGCCTGAAATCTCAGCAAACATTTTTTCACCCAATCTTGATGATTCTTTTAGGTAATGATCAGGACACCAA
Source organism: Ictidomys tridecemlineatus (assembly GCF_052094955.1). Classification (NCBI taxonomy): domain Eukaryota; kingdom Metazoa; phylum Chordata; class Mammalia; order Rodentia; family Sciuridae; genus Ictidomys; species Ictidomys tridecemlineatus. Next base: position 12,947 of record NW_027521798.1, read on the forward strand.
AACCACTTGGCTCACCAAATTTCGTTCTTCTAGGTTAAACCGTTCGTTTGCAGTAAACGTTTTCATTTTTAGCTTCCACTCTGTTTTCTCCTATAGGGATACATGTATTTGGAACTCTAAATCAAACACGGTTTGTGCTAGCTCTTTGAAACTTGACACAATATAGCAGTTTCAAGTTCTATCTGTATGGTTTGTTTGCTGTTGATGTAGCCCTAAGCAGAGACTGGCGGAAATCACTTTCATGGAAAGGGGTTGCCAAGCTTCCAAAAAAATACGAGTTGCCTGAAATCTCAGCAAACATTTTTTCACCCAATCTTGATGATTCTTTCAGGTAATGATCAGGACACCAAAACCACTTGGCTCCCCAAATTTCGTTCTTCTAGGTTAAACCGTTCGTTTGCAGTAACCGTTTTCATTTTTAGGTTTCACTCTGTTTTTTCCTATAGGGATACATGTATTTGGAACTCTAAATCAAACACGGTTTGTGCTAGCTCTTTGAAACTTGACATAATAAAGCAGTTTCAAGTTCTATCTCTATGGTTTGTTTGCTGTTGACGTAGCCCTAATCAGGGACTGGCGAAAATCACTTTCATGGAAAGGGGTTGCCAAGCTTCCAAAAAACTACGAGTTGCCTGAAATCTCAGCAAACATTTTTTCACCCTATCTTGATGATTCTTTCAGGTAATGATCAGTACACCAAAACCACTTGGCTCACCAAATTTCGTTCTTCTAGGTTAAACCGTTCGTTTGCAGTAACCGTTTTCATTTTTAGGTTTCACTCTGTTTTCTCCTATATTGATACATGTATTTGGAACTGTAAATCAAACACGGTTTGTGCTAGCTCTTTGAAACTTGGCACAATAATGCAGTTTCAAGTTCTATCTCTATGGTTTGTTTGCTGTTGATGTAGCCCTCAGCAGAGACTGGCGAAAATCACTTTCATGGAAAGGGGTTGCCAAGCTTCCAAAAAACTACGAGTTTCCTGAAATCTCAGCAAACATTTTTTCACCCAATCTTGATGATTCTTTCAGGTAATGATCAGTACACCAAAACCACTTGGCTCACCAAATTTCGTTCTTCTAGGTTAAACCGTTCGTTTTCAGTAACCGTTTTCATTTTTAGGTTTCAGTCTGTTTTCTCCTATAGGGATACATGTATTTGGAACTCTAAATCAAACACAGTTTGTGCTAGCTCTTTGAAACTTGACACAATAAAGCAGTTTCAAGTTCTATCTCTATGGTTTGTTTGCTGTTGATGTAGCCTTAAGCAGAGACTGGCGAAAATCACTTTCATGGAAAGGGGTTGCCAAGCTTCCAAAAAACTACGAGTTGCCTGAAATCTCAGCAAACATTTTTTCACCCAATCTTGATGATTCTTTCAGATAATGATCAGTATTCCAAAACCACTTGGCTCACCAAATTTCGTTCTTCTAGGTTAAACTGTTCGTTTGCAGTAACCGTTTTCATTTTTAGGTTTCACTCTGTTTTCTCCTATAGGGATACATGTATTTGGAACTCTAAATCAAACACGGTTTGTGCTAGCTCTTTGAAACTTGACACAATAAAGCAGTTTCAAGTTCTATCTCTATGGTTTGTTTGCTGTTGATGTAGCCCTAAGAAGAGACTGGCAAAAATCCCTTTCATGGAAAGGGGTTGCCAAGCTTCCAAAAAACTACGAGTTGCCTGAAAATCTCAGTCAAACATTTTTCACCCAATCTTGATGATTCTTTCAGGTAATGATCAGTACACCAAAACCACTTGGCTCACCAAATTTCGTTCTTCTAGGTTAAACCTTTCGTTTGCAGTAAGCGTTTTCATTTTTAGGTTTCACTCTGTTTTCTCCTATAGGGATACATGTATTTGGAACTCTAAATCAAACACGGTTTGTGTTAGCTCTTTGAAACTTGACATAATAAAGCAGTTTCAAGTTCTATCTCTACAGTTTGTTTGCTGATGATGTAGCCCCTAAGCAGAGACTGGCGAAAATCACTGTCATGGAAAGGGGTTGCCAAGCTTCCAAAAAACTACGAGTTGCCTGAAATCTAAGAAAACATTTTTTCACCCAATCTTGATGATTCTTTCAGGTAATGATCAGTCCACCAAAACCACTTGGCTCCCCAAATTTCGTTCTTCTAGGTTAAACCGTTCGTTTGCAGTAACCGTTTTCATTTTTAGGTTTCACTCTGTTTTCTCCTATAGGGATACATGTATTTGGAACTCTAAATCAAACACGGTTTGTGCTAGCTTTTGAAACTTGGCACAATAAAGCAGTTTCAAGTTCTATCTCTATGGTTTGTTTGCTGTTAATGTAGCCCTAAGCAGAGACTGGCGAAAATCACTTTCATGGAAAGGGGTTGCCAAGCTTCCAAAAAACTACGAGTTGCCTGAAATCTCAGCAAACATTTTTTCACCCAATCTTGATGATTCTTTCAGGTAATGATCAGCACACCAAAACCACTTGGCTCCCCAAATTTCGTTCTTCTAGGTTAAACCGTTCGTTTGCAGTAACCGTTTTCATTTTTAGGTTTCACTCTGTTTTCTCCTATAGGGATACATGTATTTGGAACTCTAAATCAAACACGCTTTGTGCTAGCTCTTTGAAACTTGGCACAATAAAGCAGTTTCAAGTTCTATCTCTATGGTTTGTTTGCTGTTGATGTAGCCTTAAGCAGAGACTGGCGAAAATCACTTTCATGGAAAGGGGTTGCCAAGCTTCCAAAAAACTACGAGTTGCCTGAAATCTCAGCAAACATTTTTTCACCTAATCTTGATGATTCTTTCAGGTAATGATCAGTACAGCAAAACCACTTGGCTTACCAAATTTCGTTCTTCTACGTTAAACCGTTCGTTTGCAGTAACCGTTTTCATTTTTAGGTTTCACTCTGTTTTCTCCTATATTGATACATGTATTTGGAACTCTAATTCAAACACGGTTTGTGCTAGCTCTTTGAAACTTGGCACAATAAAGCAGTTTCAAGTTCTATCTCTATGGTTTGTTTGCTGTTGATGTAGCCCTAAGCAGAGACTGGTGAAAATCACTATAATGGAAAGGGGTTGCCAAGCTTCCAAAAAACTACGAGTTGCCTGAAATCTCAGCAAACATTTTTTCACCCAATCTTGATGATTCTTTCAGGTAATGATCAGTACACCAAAACCACTTGGCTCCCCAAATTTCGTTCTTCTAGGTTAAACCGTTCGTTTGCTGTAACCGTTTTCATTTTTAGGTTTCACTCTGTTTTCTGCTATAGGGATACATGTATTTGGAACTCTAAATCAAACACGGTTTCTGCCAGCTCTTTGAAACTTGACACCATAAAGCAGTTTCAAGTTCTATCTTTATGGTTTGTTTGCTGTTGATGTAGCCCTAAGCAGAGACTGGTGAAAATCACTTTCAAGGAAAGGGGTTGCCAAGCTTACAAAAAACTACGAGTTGCCTGAAATCTCAGCAAACATTTTTTTCACCCAATCTTGATGATTCTTTCAGGTAATGATCAGTACAACAAAACGACTTGGATCACCAAATTTCGTTCTTCTACGTTAAACCGTTCGTTTGCAGTAACCGTTTTCATTTTTATGTTTTACTCTGTTTTCTCCTATAGGGATACATGTATTTGGAACTCTAAATCAAACACGGTTTGTGCTAGCTCTTTGAAACTTGACGCAATAAAGCAGTTTCATTTTCTATCTCTATGGTTGTTTGCTGTTGATGTAGCCCTAAGCAGAGACTGGCGAAAATCACTTTCATGGAAAGGCGTTGCCAAGCTTCTAAAAAACTACGAGTTGCCTGATATCTTAGCAAACATTTTTTCACCCAATCTTGATGATTCTTTTAGGTAATGATCAGTACACCAAAACCACTTGGCTCCCCAAATTTCGTTCTTCTAGGTTAAACCGTTCCTTTGCAGTAACCGTTTTCATTTTTAAGTTTCACTCTATTTTCTCCTATAGGGATACATGTATTTGGAACTCTAAATCAAACACGGTTTGTGCTAGCTAGTTCAAACTTGAAACAATAAATCAGTTTCAAGTTCTATCTCTATGGTTTGTTTGCTGTTGATGTAGCTCTAAGCAGAGACTGGCGAAAATCACTTTCATGGAAAGGGGTTGCCAAGCTTCCAAAAACCTACGAGTTGCCTGAAATCTCAGCAAACATTTTTTCACCCAGTCTTGATGATTCTTTCAGATAATGATCAGTACACCAAAACCACTTGGCTCCCCAATTTCTTTCTTCTAGGTTAAACCGTTCATTTGCAGTAACTGTTTTCATTTTTAGGTTTCACTCTGTTTTCGCCTATAGGGATACATGTATTTGGAACTCTTAATCAAACACGGTTTTTGCTAGCTCTTTGAAACTTGACACAATAAAGCAGTTTCAAGTTCTATCTCTATGGTTTGTTTGCTGTTGATGTAGCCCTAAGCAGAGACTGGCGAAAATCACTTTCATGGAAAGGGGTTGCCAAGCTTCCAAAAAACTACCAGTTGACTGAAATCACAGCAAACATTTTTTCACCCAGTCTTGATGATTCTTTCCGGTAATGATCAGTACACCAAAACCACTTGGCTCCCCAAATTTTGTTCTTCTAGGTTAAACCGTTCGTTTGCAGTAACCGTTTTCATTTTTAGGTTTCATTCTGTTTTCTCCTATAGGGATACATGTATTTGGAACTCGAAATCAAACACGGTTTGTGCTAGCTCTTTGAAACTTGACACAATAAAGCAGTTTCAAGTTCTATCTCTATAGTTTGTTTGCTGTTGATGTAGCCCTAAGCAGAGACTGGCGAAAATCACTATCATGGAAAGGGGTTGCCAAGCTTCCATAAAACTACGAGTTGCCTGAAATCTCAGCAAACATTTTTTCACCCAATCTTGATGATTCTTTCAAGTAATGATCAGTACACCAATACCACTTGGCTCACCAAATTTCGATCTTCTAGGTTAAACCGTTCGTTTGCAGTAATCGTTTTCATTTTTAGGTTTCTCTCTGTTTTCTCCTATAGGGATACATGTATTTGGAACTCTAAATCAAACACGGTTTGTGCTAGCTTTTTGAAACATGACACAATACAGCAGTTATAAGTTCTATCTCTATGGTTTGTTTGCTGTTGATGTAGCCCTAAGCAGAGACTGGCGAAAATCACTTTCATGGAAAGGGGTTGCCTAGCTTCCAATAAACTACGAGTTTCCTGAAATCTCAGCAAACATTTTTTCACCCAATCTTGATGATTCTTTCAGGTAATGATCAGTACACCAAAACCACATGGCTCACCAAATATCGTTCTTCTAGGTTAAACCATTAGTTTGCAGTAACCGTTTTCATTTTTAGGTTTCACTCTTTTTTCTCCTATAGGGATACATTTATTTGGAACTCGAAATCAAACACGGTTTGTGCTAGCTCTTTGAAACTTGACACAATAAAGCATTTTCACGTTCTATCTCTATGGTTTGTTTGCTGTTGATGTAGCCCTAAGCAGAGACTGGCGAAAATCACTTTCATGGAAAAGGGGTTGCCAAGTTTCCAAAAAACTACGAGTTACCTTAAATCTCAGCAAACATTTTTTCACCCAATCTTGATGATTGTTTCAGGTAATGATCAGTACACCAAAACCACTTGGCTCAATAAATTTCGTTCTTCTAGGTTAAACCGTTCGTTTGCAGTAACCGTTTTCATTTTTAGGTTTCACTCTGTTTTCTCCTATAGGGATACATGTATTTGGAACTCTAAATCAAACACGGTTTGTGCTAGCTTTTTGAAACTTGACACAATAAAGCAGTTTCAAGTTCTATCTCTATAGTTTGTTTGCTGTTGATGTAGCTCTAAGCAGAGACTGGCGAAAATCACTTTCATGGAAAGGGGTTGCCAAGCTACCAAAAAACTACGAGTTGCCTGAAATCTCAGCAAACATTTTTTCACCCAATTTTGATGATTCTTTCAGGTAATGATCAGTACACCAAAACCACTTGGCGTACCAAATTTCGTTTTCTATGTTAATCCGTTCGTTTGCAGGAATCGTTTTCATTTTTAGGTTTCACTCTGTTTTCTCCTATACGGATACATGTATTTGGAACTCTAAATCAAACACGGTTTGTGCTAGCTCTTTGAAACTTGACACAATAAAGCAGTTTCAAGTTCTATCTCTATGGTTTGTTTGCTGTTGATGTAGCCCAAAGCAGAGACTGGCGAAAATCACTTTCATCGAAAGGGGTTGCCAAGGTTTCAAAAAACTACGAGTTGCCTGAAATCTCAGCAAACATTTTTTCACCCAAATTTGATGATTCTTTCAGGTAATGATCAGTACACCAAAACCACTTGGCTCACCAAATTTCGTTCTTCTAGGTTAAACCGTTCGTTTGCAGTAACCGTTTTCATTTTTAGGTTTCACTCTGTTTTCTCCTATAGGGATACATGTATTTGGAACTCTAAATCAAACACGGTTTGTGCTAGCTCTTTGAAACTTGACACAATAAAGCAGTTTCAAGTTCTATCTCTATAGTTTGTTTGCTGTTGATGTAGCCCTAAGCAGAGACTGGCGAAAATCACTTTCATGGAAAGGGGTTGCCAAGCTACCAAAAAACTACGAGTTGCCTGAAATCTCAGCAAACATTTTTTCACCCAATTTTGATGATTCTTTCAGGTAATGATCAGAACACCAAAACCACTTGGCGTACCAAATTTCGTTTTCTATGTTAATCCGTTCGTTTGCAGTAATTGTTTTCATTTTTAGGTTTCACTCTGTTTTCTCCTATACGGATACATGTATTTGGAACTCTAAAACAAACACGGTTTGTGCTAGCTCTTTGAAACTTGACACAATAAAGCAGTTTCAAGTTCTATCTCTATGGTTTGTTTGCTGTTGATGTAGCCCTAAGCAGAGACTGGCGAAAATCACTTTCATCGAAAGGGGTTGCCAAGGTTTCAAAAAACTACGAGTTGCCTGAAATCTCAGCAAACCTTTTTTCACCCAATCTTGATGATTCTTTCAGGTAATGATCAGTACACCAAAACCACTTGGCTCACCAAATTTCGTTCTTCTATGTTAAACCGTTCGTTTGCAGTAACCGTTTTCATTTTTAGGTTTCACTCTGTTTTCTCCTATAGGGATACATGTATTTGGAACTCTAAATCAAACACGGTTTGTGCTAGCTCTTTGAAACTTGACACAATAAAGCAGTTTCAAGTTCTATCTCTATAGTTTGTTTGCTGTTGATGTAGCCCTAAGCAGAGACTAGCGAAAATCACTTTCATGGAAAGGGGTTGCCAAGCTACCAAAAAACTACGAGTTGCCTGAAATCTCAGCAAACATTTTTTCACCCAATTTTGATGATTCTTTCAGGTAATGATCAGTACACCATAACCACTTGGCGCACCAAATTTCGTTCTTCTATGTTAAACCGTTCGTTTGCAGTAATCGTTTTCATTTTTAGGTTTCACTCTGTATTCTCCTATAGGGATACATGTATTTGGAACTCTAAATCAAACACGGTTTGTGCTAGCTCTTTGAAACTTGACACAATAAAGCAGTTTCAAGTTCTATCTCTATGGTTTGTTTGCTGTTGATGTAGCCCTAAGCAGACACTGGCGAAAATCACTTTCATCGAAAGGGGTTGCCAAGCTTTCAAAAAACTACGAGTTGCCTGAAATCTCAGCAAACATTTTTTCACCCAATCTTGATGATTCTTTCAGGTAATGATCAGTACACCAAAACCACTTGGCTCACCAAATTTCGTTCTTCTAGGTTAAACCGTTCGTTTGCAGTAACCGTTTTCATTTTTAGGTTTCACTCTGTTTTCTCCTATAGGGATACATGTATTTGGAACTCTAAATCAAACACGGTTTGTGCTAGCTCTTTGAAACTTGACACAATAAAGCAGTTTCAAGTTCTATCTCTATGGTTTGTTTGCTGTTGATGTAGCCCTAAGCAGAGACTGGCGAAAATCACTTTCATGGAAAGGGGTTGCCAAGCTTCCAAAAAACTACGAGTTGCCTGAAATCTCAGCAAACATTTTTTCACCCAATCTTGATGATTCTTTCAGGTAATGATCAGTACACCAAAACCACTTGGCTCACCAAATTTCGTTCTTCTAGGTTAAACCTTTCGTTTGCAGTAAGCGTTTTCATTTTTAGGTTTCACTCTGTTTTCTCCTATAGGGATACATGTATTTGGAACTCTAAATCAAACACGGTTTGTGTTAGCTCTTTGAAACTTGACATAATAAAGCAGTTTCAAGTTCTATCTCTACAGTTTGTTTGCTGATGATGTAGCCCTAAGCAGAGACTGGCGAAAATCACTGTCATGGAAAGGGGTTGCCAAGCTTCCAAAAAACTACGAGTTGCCTGAAATCTCAGCAAACATTTTTTCACCCAATCTTGATGATTCTTTCAGGTAATGATCAGTACACCAAAACCACTTGGCTCTCCAAATTTCGTTCTTCTAGGTTAAACCGTTCGTTTGCAGTAAGCGTTTTCATTTTTAGGTTTCACTCTGTTTTCTCCTATAGGGATACATGTATTTGGAACTCTAAATCAAACACGGTTTGTGTTAGCTCTTTGAAACTTGACATAATAAAGCAGTTTCAAGTTCTATCTCTACAGTTTGTTTGCTGATGATGTAGCCCTAAGCAGAGACTGGCGAAAATCACTGTCATGGAAAGGGGTTGCCAAGCTTCCAAAAAACTACGAGTTGCCTGAAATCTAAGAAAACATTTTTTCACCCAATCTTGATGATTCTTTCAGGTAATGATCAGTCCACCAAAACCACTTGGCTCCCCAAATTTCGTTCTTCTAGGTTAAACCGTTCGTTTGCAGTAACCGTTTTCATTTTTAGGTTTCACTCTGTTTTCTCCTATAGGGATACATGTATTTGGAACTCTAAATCAAACACGGTTTGTGCTAGCTCTTTGAAACCTGACACAATAAAGCAGTTTCAAGTTCTATCTCTATGGTTTGTTTGCTGTTAATGTAGCCCTAAGCAGAGACTGGCGAAAATCACTTTCATGGAAAGGGGTTGCCAAGCTTCCAAAAAACTACGAGTTGCCTGAAATCTCAGCAAACATTTTTTCACCCAATCTTGATGATTCTTTCAGGTAATGATCAGTACAACAAAACCACTTGTCTCACCAAATTTCGTTCTTCTAGGTTAAACCGTTCGTTTGCAGTAACCGTTTTCATTTTTAGGTTTCACTCTGTTTTATCCTATAGGGATACATGTATTTGGAACTCTAAATCAAACACGGTTTGTGCTAGCTCTTTGAAACTTGACACAGTAAAGCAGTTTCAAGTTCTCTCTCTATGGTTTGTTTGCTGTTGATGTAGCCCTAAGCAGAGACTGGCGAAAATCACTTTCATGGAAAGGGGTTGCCAAGCTTCCAAAAAACTAGGAGTTGCCTGAAATCTCAGCAAACATTTTTTCACCCAATCTTGATGATTCTTTCAGGTAATGATCAGCACACCAAAACCACTTGGCTCCCCAAATTTCGTTCTTCTAGGTTAAATCGTTCGTTTGCAGTAACCGTTTTCATTTTTAGGTTTCACTCTGTTTTCTCCTATAGGGATACATGTATTTGGTACTCTAAATCAAACACGCTTTGTGCTAGCTCTTTGAAACTTGGCACAATAAAGCAGTTTCAAGTTCTATCTCTATGGTTTGTTTGCTGTTGATGTAGCCTTAAGCAGAGACTGGCGAAAATCACTTTCATGGAAAGGGGTTGCCAAGCTTCCAAAAAACTACGAGTTGCCTGAAATCTCAGCAAACATTTTTTCACCTAATCTTGATGATTCTTTCAGGTAATGATCAGTACAGCAAAACCACTTGGCTTACCAAATTTCGTTCTTCTACGTTAAACCGTTCGTTTGCAGTAACCGTTTTCATTTTTAGGTTTCACTCTGTTTTCTCCTATATTGATACATGTATTTGGAACTCTAATTCAAACACGGTTTGTGCTAGCTCTTTGAAACTTGGCACAATAAAGCAGTTTCAAGTTCTATCTCTATGGTTTGTTTGCTGTTGATGTAGCCCTAAGCAGAGACTGGTGAAAATCACTATAATGGAAAGGGGTTGCCAAGCTTCCAAAAAACTACGAGTTGCCTGAAATCTCAGCAAACATTTTTTCACCCAATCTTGATGATTCTTTCAGGTAATGATCAGTACACCAAAACCACTTGGCTCCCCAAATTTCGTTCTTCTAGGTTAAACCGTTCGTTTGCTGTAACCGTTTTCATTTTTAGGTTTCACTCTGTTTTCTGCTATAGGGATACATGTATTTGGAACTCTAAATCAAACACGGTTTCTGCCAGCTCTTTGAAACTTGACACCATAAAGCAGTTTCAAGTTCTATCTTTATGGTTTGTTTGCTGTTGATGTAGCCCTAAGCAGAGACTGGTGAAAATCACTTTCAAGGAAAGGGGTTGCCAAGCTTACAAAAAACTACGAGTTGCCTGAAATCTCAGCAAACATTTTTTCACCCAATCTTGATGATTCTTTCAGGTAATGATCAGTACAACAAAACGACTTGGATCACCAAATTTCGTTCTTCTACGTTAAACCGTTC
>NW_027521798.1:23690-51579 GCF_052094955.1 Ictidomys tridecemlineatus
AACCGTTTTCATTTTTAGGTTTCACTCTGTTTTTTCCTATAGGGATACATGTATTTGGAACTCTAAATCAAACATGGTTTGTGCTAGCTCTTTGAAACTTGACACAATAAAGCAGTTTTCATTTCTATATCTATGGTTTGTTTGATGTTGATGTAGCCCTAAGCAGAGACTAGTGAAAATCACTTTCATGGAAATGGGTTGCCAAGCTTCCAAAAAACTACGAGTTTACTGAATTCTCAGCAAACATTTTTTTCACCCAATCTTGATGATTCTTTCAGGTAATGATCAGTACACCGAAACCACTTGGCTCACCAAATTTCGTTCTTCTAGGTTAAACCGTTCGTTTGCCGTAACCGTTTTCATTTTTAGGTTTCACTCTGTTTTCTCCTATAGGGATACATGTATTTGGAACTCTAAATCAAACACGGTTTGTGCTAGCTCTTTGATACTTGACACAATAAAGCAGTTTCAAGTTCTCTCTCTATGGTTTGTTTGCTGTTGATGTAGCCAAAGCAAAGACAGGCGAAAATCACTTTCATAGAAAGGGGTTGCCAAGCTTCCAAAAAACTACGAGTTGCCTGAAATCTCAGCAAACATTTTTTTCACCCAATCTTGATGATTCTTTCAGGTAATGATAGTACACCAAAACCACTTGGTTCACCAAATTTCGTTCTTCTAGGTGAAACCGTTCGTTTGCAGTAACAGTTTTCATTTTTAGGTTTCACTCTGTTTTCTCCTATAGGGATACATGTATTTGGAACTCTAAATCAAACACGGTTTGTGCTAGCTCTTTGAAACTTGAAACAATAAAGCACTTTCAAGTTCTATCTCTATGCATTGTTTGCTGTTGATTTAGCCCTAAGCAGAGACTGCGAAAATCACTTTCATGGAAAGGGGTTGCCAAGCCTCCAAAAAACTACGAGTTTCCTGAAATCTCAGCAAACATTTTTTCATCCAATCTTGATGATTCTTTCAGGTAATGATCAGTACACCAAAACCACTTGGCTAACAAAATTTTGTTCTTCTAGGTTAAACCGTTCGTTTGCAGTAACCGTTTTCATTTTTAGGTTTCACTCTGTTTTCTCCTATAGGGAAACATGTATTTGAAACTCTAAATCAAACACGGTTTGTGCTAGCTCTTTGAAACTTTACACAATAAAGCAGTTTCAAGTTCTCTCTCTATGCTTTGTTTGCTGTTGATGTAGCCCTAAGCAGAGACTGGCGAAAATCACTTTCATGGAAAGGGGTTGCCAAGCTTCCAAAAAACTACGAGTTGCCTGAAATCTCAGCAAACATTTTCTCTCCCAATCTTGATGATTCTTTCAGGTAATGATCAGTACACCAAAACCACTTGGCTCACCAAATTTCGTTCTTCTAGGTTAAACCGTTCGTTTGCAGTAACCGTTTTCATTTTTAGGTTTCACTCTGTTTTCTCCTATAGGGATACATGTATTTGGAACTCTAAATCAAACACGGTTTGTGCTAGCTCTTTGAAACTTGACACAATAAAGCAGTTTCCAGTTCTATCTCTATGCTTTGTTTGCTGTTGATGTAGCCCTAAGCAGAGACTGGCGAAAATCACTTTCATGGAAAGTGGTTGCCAAGCTTCCAAAAAACTACGAGTTGCCTGAAATCTCAGCAAACATTTTTTCACCCAATCTTGATGATTCTTTCAGGTAATGATCAGTACACCAAAACCACTTGGCTCACCAAATTTCGTTCTTCTAGGTTAAACCGTTCGTTTGCAGTAACAGTTTTCATTTTTAGGTTTCACTCTGTTTTCTCCTATAGGGATACATGTATTTGGAACTCTAAATCAAACACGGTTTGTGCTAGCTCTTTGAAACTTGAAACAATAAAGCACTTTCAAGTTCTATCTCTATGCATTGTTTTCTGTTGATTTAGCCCTAAGCAGAGACTGCGAAAATCACTTTCATGGAAAGGGGTTGCCAAGCCTCCAAAAAACTACGAGTTTCCTGAAATCTCAGCAAACATTTTTTCATCCAATCTTGATGATTCTTTCAGGTAATGATCAGTACACCAAAACCACTTGGCTCACCAAATTTCGTTCTTCTAGGTTAAACCGTTCGTTTGCAGTAACCGTTTTCATTTTTAGGTTTCACTCTGTTTTCTCCTATAGGGATACATGTGTTTGGAATCAAACACGGTTTGTGCTAGATCTTTGAAACTTGACACAATAAAGCAGTTTCCAGTTCTATCTCTATGCTTTGTTTGCTGTTGATGTAGCCCTAAGCAGAGACTGGCGAAAATCACTTTCATGGAAAGTGGTTGCCAAGCTTCCAAAAAACTACGAGTTTCCTGAAATCTCAGCAAACATTTTTTCACCCAATCTTGATGATTCTTTCAGGTAATGGTAGTACACAAAAACCACTTGGCTCACCAAATTTCGTTCTTCTAGGTTAAACCGTTCGTTCGCAGTAACCGTTTTCATTTTTAGGTTTCACTCTGTTTTTTCCTATAGGGATACATGTATTTGGAACTCTAAATCAAACACGGTTTGTGCTAGCTCTTTGAAACTTGACACAATAAAGCAGTTTTCATTTCTATATCTATGGTTTGTTTGATGTTGATGTAGCCCTAAGCAGAGACTAGTGAAAATCACTTTCATGGAAATGGGTTGCCAAGCTTCCAAAAAACTACGAGTTTACTGAATTCTCAGCAAACATTTTTTTCACCCAATCTTGATGATTCTTTCAGGTAATGATCAGTACACCGAAACCACTTGGCTCACCAAATTTCGTTCTTCTAGGTTAAACCGTTCGTTTGCCGTAACCGTTTTCATTTTTAGGTTTCACTCTGTTTTCTCCTATAGGGATACATGTATTTGGAACTCTAAATCAAACACGGTTTGTGCTAGCTCTTTGAAACTTGACACAATAAAGCAGTTTCAAGTTCTCTCTCTATGGTTTGTTTGCTGTTGATGTAGCCAAAGCAAAGACAGGCGAAAATCACTTTCATAGAAAGGGGTTGCCAAGCTTCCAAAAAACTACGAGTTGCCTGAAATCTCAGCAAACATTTTTTTCACCCAATCTTGATGATTCTTTCAGGTAATGATAGTACACCAAAACCACTTGGTTCACCAAATTTCGTTCTTCTAGGTGAAACCGTTCGTTTGCAGTAACAGTTTTCATTTTTAGGTTTCACTCTGTTTTCTCCTATAGGGATACATGTATTTGGAACTCTAAATCAAACACGGTTTGTGCTAGCTCTTTGAAACTTGAAACAATAAAGCACTTTCAAGTTCTATCTCTATGCATTGTTTGCTGTTGATTTAGCACTAAGCAGAGACTGCGAAAATCACTTTCATGGAAAGGGGTTGCCAAGCCTCCAAAAAACTACGAGTTTCCTGAAATCTCAGCAAACATTTTTTCATCCAATCTTGATGATTCTTTCAGGTAATGATCAGTACACCAAAGCCACTTGGCTAACAAAATTTTGTTCTTCTAGGTTAAACCGTTCGTTTGCAGTAACCGTTTTCATTTTTAGGTTTCACTCTGTTTTCTCCTATAGGGAAACATGTATTTGAAACTCTAAATCAAACACGGTTTGTGCTAGCTCTTTGAAACTTTACACAATAAAGCAGTTTCAAGTTCTCTCTCTATGCTTTGTTTGCTGTTGATGTAGCCCTAAGCAGAGACTGGCGAAAATCACTTTCATGGAAAGGGGTTGCCAAGCTTCCAAAAAACTACGAGTTGCCTGAAATCTCAGCAAACATTTTCTCTCCCAATCTTGATGATTCTTTCAGGTAATGATCAGTACACCAAAACCACTTGGCTCATCAAATTTCGTTCTTCTAGGTTAAACCGTTCGTTTGCAGTAACCGTTTTCATTTTTAGGTTTCACTCTGTTTTCTCCTATAGGGATACATGTATTTGGAACTCTAAATCAAACACGGTTTGTGCTAGCTCTTTCAAACTTGACACAATAAAGCAGTTTCCAGTTCTATCTCTATGCTTTGTTTGCTGTTAATGTAGCCCTAAGCAGAGACTGGCGAAAATCACTTTCATGGAAAGTGGTTGCCAAGCTTCCAAAAAACTACGAGTTGCCTGAAATCTCAGCAAACATTTTTTCACCCAATCTTGATGATTCTTTCAGGTAATGATCAGTACACCAAAACCACTTGGCTCACCAAATTTCGTTCTTCTAGGTTAAACCGTTCGTTTGCAGTAACAGTTTTCATTTTTAGGTTTCACTCTGTTTTCTCCTATAGGGATACATGTATTTGGAACTCTAAATCAAACACGGTTTGTGCTAGCTCTTTGAAACTTGAAACAATAAAGCACTTTCAAGTTCTATCTCTATGCATTGTTTGCTGTTGATTTAGCCCTAAGCAGAGACTGCGAAAATCACTTTCATGGAAAAAGGTTGCCAAGCCTCCAAAAAACTACGAGTTTCCTGAAATCTCAGCAAACATTTTTTCATCCAATCTTGATGATTCTTTCAGGTAATGATCAGTACACCAAAACCACTTGGCTCACCAAATTTCGTTCTTCTAGGTTAAACCGTTCGTTTGCAGTAACCGTTTTCATTTTTAGGTTTCACTCTGTTTTCTCCTATAGGGATACATGTATTTGGAACTCTAAATCAAACACGGTTTGTGCTAGATCTTTGAAACTTGACACAATAAAGCAGTTTCCAGTTCTATCTCTATGCTTTGTTTGCTGTTGATGTAGCCCTAAGCAGAGACTGGCGAAAATCACTTTCATGGAAAGTGGTTGCCAAGCTTCCAAAAAACTACGAGTTTCCTGAAATCTCAGCAAACATTTTTTCACCCAATCTTGATGATTCTTTCAGGTAATGATCAGTACACCAAAACCACTTGGCTCACCAAATTTCGTTCTTCTAGGTTAAACCGTTCGTTTGCAGTAACCGTTTTCATTTTTAGGTATCACTCTGTTTTCTCCTATAGGGATACATGTATTTGGAACTCTAAATCAAACATGGTTTGTGCTAGCTCTTTGAAACTTGACACAATAAAGCAGTTTCCAGTTCCATCTCTATGGTTTGTTTGCTGTTGATGTAGCCCTAAGCAGAGACTGGCGAAAATCACTTTCATGGAAAGGGGTTGCCAAGCTTAAAAAAAACTACGAGTTGCCTGAAATCTCAGCAAATATTTTTTCACCCAATCTTGATGATTCTTTCAGGTAATGATAGTACACAAAAACCACTTGGCTCACCAAATTTCGTTCTTCTAGGTTAAACCGTTCGTTTGCAGTAACCGTTTTCATTTTTAGGTTTCACTCTGTTTTCTCCTATAGGGATACATGTATTTGGAACTCTAAATCAAACACGGTTTGTGCTAGCTCTTTGAAACTTGACACAATAAAGCAGTTTTCATTTCTATATCTATGGTTTGTTTGATGTTGATGTAGCCCTAAGCAGAGACTGGCGAAAATCACTTTCATGGAAAGGGGTTGCCAAGCTTAAAAAAAACTACGAGTTGCCTGAAATCTCAGCAAACATTTTTTCACCCAATCTTGATGATTCTTTCAGGTAATGGTAGTACACAAAAACCACTTGGCTCACCAAATTTCGTTCTTCTAGGTTAAACCGTTTGTTCGCAGTAACCGTTTTCTTTTTAGGTTTCACTCTGTTTTTTCCTATAGGGATACATGTATTTGGAACTCTAAATCAAACACGGTTTGTGCTAGCTCTTTGAAACTTGACACAATAAAGCAGTTTTCATTTCTATATCTATGGTTTGTTTGATGTTGATGTAGCCCTAAGCAGAGACTGGCGAAAATCACTTTCATTGAAAGGGGTTGCCAAGCTTCCAAAAAACTACGAGTTGCCTGAAATCTCAGCAAACATTTTTTCACCCAATCTTGATGATTCTTTCAGGTAATGATCAGTACACCAAAACCACTTGACTCACCAAATTTCGGTCTTCCAGGTTAAACCGTTCGTTTGCAGTAACCGTTTAATTTTTAGGTTTCACTCTGTTTTTTCCTATAGGGATACATGTATTTGGAACTCTAAATCAAACACGGTTTGTGATAGCTCTTTGAAACTGGACACAATAAAGCAGTTTCAAGTTCTCTCTCTATGGTTTGTTTGCTGTTGATGTAGCCCTAAGCAAAGACTAGTGAAAATCACTTTCATGGAAATGGGTTGCCAAGCTTCCAAAAAACTACGAGTTTACTGAAATCTCAGCAAACATTTTTTCACCCAATCTTGATGATTCTTTCAGGTAATGATCAGTACACCAAAACCACTTGGCTCACCAAATTTCGTTCTTCTAGGTTAAACCGTTCGTTTTCCGTAACCGTTTTCATTTTTAGGTTTCACTCTCTTTTCTCCTATAGGGATACATGTATTTGAAACTCTAAATCAAACACGGATTGTGCTAGCACTTTGAAAATTGACACAATAAAGCAGTTTCAAGTTCTCTCTCTATGGTTTGTTTGCTGTTGATGTAGCCAAAGCAAAGACAGGCGAAAATCACTTTCATAGAAAGGGGTTGCCAAGCTTCCAAAAAACTACGAGTTGCCTGAAATCTCAGCAAACATTTTTTCACCCAATCTTGATGATTCTTTCAGGTAATGATAGTACACCAAAACCACTTGGTTCACCAAATTTCGTTCTTCTAGGTTAAACCGTTCGTTTGCAGTAACTGTTTTCATTTTTAGGTTTCACTCTGTTTTCTCCTATAGGGATACATGTATTTGGAACTCTAAATCAAACACGGTTTGTGCTAGCTCTTTGAAACTTGACACAATAAAGCAGTTTCAAGTTCTATCTCTATGCATTGTTTGCTGTTGATTTAGCCCTAAGCAGAGACTGCGAAAATCACTTTCATGGAAAGGGGTTGCCAAGCCTCCAAAAAACTACGAGTTTCCTGAAATCTCAGCAAACATTTTTTCATCCAATCTTGATGATTCTTTCAGGTAATGATCAGTACACCAAAACCACTTGAGTAACAAAATTTTGTTCTTCTAGGTTAAACCGTTCGTTTGCAGTAACCGTTTTCATTTTTAGGTTTCACTCTGTTTTCTCCTATAGGGATACATGTATTTGGAACTCTAAATCAAACACGGTTTGTGCTAGCTCTTTGAAACTTGACACAATAAAGCAGTTTCAAGTTCTATCTCTATGGTTTGTTTGCTGTTGATGTAGCCCTAAGCAGAGACTGGCGAAAATCACTTTCATGGAAAGGGGTTGCCAAGCTTCCAAAAAACTACGAGTTGCCTGAAATCTCAGCAAACATTTTCTCTCCCAATCTTGATGATTCTTTCAGGTAATGATCAGTACACCAAAACCACTTGGCTCATCAAATTTCGTTCTTCTAGGTTAAACCGTTCGTTTGCAGTAACCGTTTTCATTTTTAGGTTTCACTCTGTTTTCTCCTATAGGGATACATGTATTTGGAACTCTAAATCAAACACGGTTTGTGCTAGCTCTTTCAAACTTGACACAATAAAGCAGTTTCCAGTTCTATCTCTATGGTTTGTTTGCTGTTGATGTAGCCCTAAGCAGAGACTGGCGAAAATCACTTTCATGGAAAGTGGTTGCCAAGCTTCCAAAAAACTACGAGTTGCCTGAAATCTCAGCAAAAATTTTTTCACCCAATCTTGATGATTCTTTCAGGTAATGATAGTACACCAAAACCACTTGGTTCACCAAATTTCGTTCTTCTAGGTTAAACCGTTCGTTTGCAGTAACAGTTTTCATTTTTAGGTTTCACTCTGTTTTCTCCTATAGGGATACATGTATTTGGAACTCTAAATCAAACACGGTTTGTGCTAGCTCTTTGAAACTTGAAACAATAAAGCACTTTCAAGTTCTATCTCTATGCATTGTTTGCTGTTGATTTAGCCCTAAGCAGAGACTGCGAAAATCACTTTCATGGAAAGGGGTTGCCAAGCCTCCAAAAAACTACGAGTTTCCTGAAATCTCAGCAAACATTTTTTCATCCAATCTTGATGATTCTTTCAGGTAATGATCATTACACCAAAACCACTTGGCTAACAAAATTTTGTTCTTCTAGGTTAAACCGTTCGTTTGCAGTAACCGTTTTCATTTTTAGGTTTCACTCTGTTTTCTCCTATAGGGATACATGTATTTGGAACTCTAAAATCAAACACGGTTTGTGCTAGCTCTTTGAAACTTGACACAATAAAGCAGTTTCAAGTTCTATCTCTATGCTTTGTTTGCTGTTGATGTACCCTAAGCAGAGACTGGCGAAAATCCCTTTCATGGAAAGGGGTTGCCAAGCTTCCAAAAAACTACGAGTTGCCTGAAATCTCAGCAAACATTTTCTCTCCCAATCTTGATGATTCTTTCAGGTAATGATCAGTACACCAAAACCACTTGGCTCATCAAATTTCGTTCTTCTAGGTTAAACCGTTCGTTTGCAGTAACCGTTTTCATTTTTAGGTTTCACTCTGTTTTCTCCTATAGGGATACATGTATTTGGAACTCTAAATCAAACACGGTTTGTGCTAGCTCTTTCAAACTTGACACAATAAAGCAGTTTCCAGTTCTATCTCTATGCTTTGTTTGCTGTTGATGTAGCCCTAAGCAGAGACTGGCGAAAATCACTTTCATGGAAAGTGGTTGCCAAGCTTCCAAAAAACTACGAGTTGCCTGAAATCTCAGCAAACATTTTTTCACCCAATCTTGATGATCCTTTCAGGTAATGATCAGTACACCAAAACCACTTGGCTCACCAAATTTCGTTCTTCTATGTTAAACCGTTCGTTTGCAGTAACTGTTTTCATTTTTAGGTATCACTCTGTTTTCTCCTATAGGGATACATGTATTTGGAACTCTAAATCAAACACGGTTTGTGCTAGCTCTTTGAAACTTGAAACAATAAAGCACTTTCAAGTTCTATCTCTATGCATTGTTTGCTGTTGATTTAGCCCTAAGCAGAGACTGCGAAAATCACTTTCATGGAAAGGGGTTGCCAAGCCTATAAAAAAATACGAGTTTCCTGAAATCTCAGCAAACATTTTTTCATCCAATCTTGATGATTCTTTCAGGTAATGATCAGTACACCAAAACCACTTGGCTCACCAAATTTCGTTCTTCTAGGTTAAACCGTTCGTTTGCAGTAACCGTTTTCATTTTTAGGTTTCACTCTGTTTTCTCCTATAGGGATACATGTATTTGGAACTCTAAATCAAACACGGTTTGTGCTAGCTCTTTGAAACTTGACACAATAAAGCAGTTTCCAGTTCTATCTCTATGGTTTGTTTGCTGTTGATGTAGCCCTAAGCAGAGACTGGCGAAAATCACTTTCATGGAAAGGGGTTGCCAAGCTTCCAAAAAACTACGAGTTTCCTGAAATCTCAGCAAACATTTTTTCACCCAATCTTGATGATTCTTTCAGGTAATGATCAGTACACCAAAACCACTTGGCTCACCAAATTTCGTTCTTCTAGGTTAAACCGTTCGTTTGCAGTAACCGTTTTCATTTTTAGGTATCACTCTGTTTTCTCCTATAGGGATACATGTATTTGGAACTCTAAATCAAACACGGTTTGTGCTAGCTCTTTGAAACTTGACACAATAAAGCAGTTTCCAGTTCTATCTCTATGGTTTGTTTGCTGTTGATGTAGCCCTAAGCAGAGACTGGCGAAAATCACTTTCATGGAAAGGGGTTGCCCAAGCTTCCAAAAAACTACGAGTTGCCTGAAATCTCAGCAAACATTTTTTCACCCAATCTTGATGATTCTTTCAGGTAATGATCAGTACACAACCACTTGGCTCACCAAATTTCGTTTTTCTAGGTTAAACCGTTCGTTTGCAGTAACCATTTTCTTTTTTAGGTATCACTCTGTTTTCTCCTATAGGGATACATGTATTTGGAACTCTAAATCAAACACGGTTTGTGCTAGCTCTTTGAAACTTGACACAATAAAGCAGTTTCAAGTTCAATCTCTATGCTTTGTTTGCTGTTGATGTAGCCCTAAGCAGAGACTGGTGAAAGTCACTTTCATGGAAAGGGGTTGCCAAGCTTCCAAAAAACTACGAGTTGCCTGAAATCTCAGCAAACATTTTTTCACCCAATCTTGATGATTCTTTCAGGTAATGATCAGTACACCAAAACCACTTGGCTCACCAAATTTCGTTCTTCTAGGTTAAACCGTTCGTTTGCAGTAACCGTTTTCATTTTTAGGTTTCACTCTGTTTTCTCCTATAGGGATACATGTATTTGGAACTCTAAATCAAACACGGTTTGTGCTAGCTCTTTGAAACTTGACACAATAAAGCAGTTTCAAGTTCTCTCTCTGTGGTTTCTTTGCTGTTGATATAGCCAAAGCAGAGACTTGCGAAAATCACTTTCATGGAAAGGGGTTGCCAAGCTTAAAAAAAAACTACGAGTTTCCCTGAATTCTCAGCAAACATTTTTTCATCCAATCTTGATGATTCTTTCAGGTAATGATCAGTACACCAAAACCACTTGGCTCACCAAATTTCGTTCTTCTAGGTTAAACCGTTCGTTTGCAGTAACCGTTTTCATTTTTAGGTATCACTCTGTTTTCTCCTATAGGGATACATGTATTTGGAACTCTAAATCAAACACGGTTTGTGCTAGCTCTTTGAAACTTGACACAATAAAGCAGTTTCAAGTTCTATCTCTATGCTTTGTTTGCTGTTGATGTAGCCCTAAGCAGAGACTGGCGAAAATCACTTTCATGGAAAGGGGTTGCCAAGCTTCCAAAAAACTACGAGTTGCCTGAAATCTCAGCAAACATTTTCTCTCCCAATCTTGATGATTCTTTCAGGTAATGATCAGTACATCAAAACCACTTGGCTCATCAAATTTCGTTCTTCTAGGTTAATCCGTTCGTTTGCAGTAACCGTTTTCATTTTTAGGTTTCACTCTGTTTTCTCCTATAGGGATACATGTATTTGGAACTCTAAATCAAACACGGTTTGTGCTAGCTCTTTCAAACTTGACACAATAAAGCAGTTTCCAGTTCTATCTCTATGCTTTGTTTGCTGTTGATGTAGCCCTAAGCAGAGACTGGCGAAAATCACTTTCATGGAAAGTGGTTGCCAAGCTTCCAAAAAACTACGAGTTGCCTGAAATCTCAGCAAACATTTTTTCACCCAATCTTGATGATTCTTTCAGGTAATGATCAGTACACCAAAACCACTTGGCTCACCAAATTTCGTTTTTCTAGGTTAAACCGTTCGTTTGCAGTAACCATTTTCTTTTTTAGGTATCACTCTGTTTTCTCCTATAGGGATACATGTATTTGGAACTCTAAATCAAACACGGTTTGTGCTAGCTCTTTGAAACTTGACACAATAAAGCAGTTTCAAGTTCAATCTCTATGCTTTGTTTGCTGTTGATGTAGCCCTAAGCAGAGACTGGTGAAAGTCACTTTCATGGAAAGGGGGTTGCCAAGCTTCCAAAAAACTACGAGTTGCCTGAAATCTCAGCAAACATTTTTTCACCCAATCTTGATGATTCTTTCAGGTAATGATCAGTACACCAAAACCACTTGGCTCACCAAATTTCGTTCTTCTAGGTTAAACCGTTCGTTGCAGTAACCGTTTTCATTTTTAGGTTTCACTCTGTTTTCTCCTATAGGGATACATGTATTTGGATACTCTAAATCAAACACGGTTTGTGCTAGCTCTTTGAAACTTGACACAATAAAGCAGTTTCAAGTTCTCTCTCTGTGGTTTCTTTGCTGTTGATATAGCCAAAGCAGAGACTTGCGAAAATCACTTTCATGGAAAGGGGTTGCCAAGCTTAAAAAAAACTACGAGTTTCCTGAATTCTCAGCAAACATTTTTTCATCCAATCTTGATGATTCTTTCAGGTAATGATGAGTACACCAAAACCACTTGGCTCACCAAATTTCGTTCTTCTAGGTTAAACCGTTCGTTTGCAGTAACCGTTTTCATTTTTAGGTATCACTCTGTTTTCTCCTATAGGGATACATGTATTTGGAACTCTAAATCAAACACGGTTTGTGCTAGCTCTTTGAAACTTGACACAATAAAGCAGTTTCAAGTTCTATCTCTATGCTTTGTTTGCTGTTGATGTAGCCCTAAGCAGAGACTGGCGAAAATCACTTTCATGGAAAGGGGTTGCCAAGCTTCCAAAAAACTACGAGTTGCCTGAAATCTCAGCAAACATTTTCTCTCCCAATCTTGATGATTCTTTCAGGTAATGATCAGTACATCAAAACCACTTGGCTCATCAAATTTCGTTCTTCTAGGTTAAACCGTTCGTTTGCTGTAACCGTTTTCATTTTTAGGTTTCACTCTGTTTTCTCCTATAGGGATACATGTATTTGGAACTCTAAATCAAACACGGTTTGTGCTAGCTCTTTCAAACTTGACACAATAAAGCAGTTTCCAGTTCTATCTCTATGCTTTGTTTGCTGTTGATGTAGCCCTAAGCAGAGACTGGTGAAAGTCACTTTCATGGAAAGGGGTTGCCAAGCTTCCAAAAAACTACGAGTTGCCTGAAATCTCAGCAAACATTTTTTCACCCAATCTTGATGATTCTTTCAGGTAATGATCAGTACACCAAAACCACTTGGCTCACCAAATTTCGTTCTTCTAGGTTAAACCGTTCGTTTGCAGTAACCGTTTTCATTTTTAGGTTTCACTCTGTTTTCTCCTATAGGGATACATGTATTTGGAACTCTAAATCAAACACGGTTTGTGCTAGCTCTTTGAAACTTGACACAATAAAGCAGTTTCAAGTTCTCTCTCTGTGGTTTCTTTGCTGTTGATATAGCCAAAGCAGAGACTTGCGAAAATCACTTTCATGGAAAGGGGGTTGCCAAGCTTAAAAAAAACTACGAGTTTCCTGAATTCTCAGCAAACATTTTTTCATCCAATCTTGATGATTCTTTCAGGTAATGATGAGTACACCAAAACCACTTGGCTCATCAAATTTCGTTCTTCTAGGTTAAACCGTTCGTTTGCAGTAACCGTTTTCATTTTTAGGTATCACTCTGTTTTCTCCTATAGGGATACATGTATTTGGAACTCTAAATCAAACACGGTTTGTGCTAGCTCTTTGAAACTTGACACAATAAAGCAGTTTCAAGTTCTATCTCTATGCTTTGTTTGCTGTTGATGTAGCCCTAAGCAGAGACTGGCGAAAATCACTTTCATGGAAAGGGGTTGCCAAGCTTCCAAAAAACTACGAGTTGCCTGAAATCTCAGCAAACATTTTCTCTCCCAATCTTGATGATTCTTTCAGGTAATGATCAGTACATCAAAACCACTTGGCTCATCAAATTTCGTTCTTCTAGGTTAAACCGTTCGTTTGCTGTAACCGTTTTCATTTTTAGGTTTCACTCTGTTTTCTCCTATAGGGATACATGTATTTGGAACTCTAAATCAAACACGGTTTGTGCTAGCTCTTTCAAACTTGACACAATAAAGCAGTTTCCAGTTCTATCTCTATGCTTTGTTTGCTGTTGATGTAGCCCTAAGCAGAGACTGGCGAAAATCACTTTCATGGAAAGTGGTTGCCAAGCTTCCAAAAAACTACGAGTTGCCTGAAATCTCAGCAAACATTTTTTCACCCAATCTTGATGATTCTTTCAGGTAATGATCAGTACACCAAAACCACTTGGCTCACCAAATTTCGTTCTTCTAGGTTAAACCGTTCGTTTGCAGTAACCATTTTCATTTTTAGGTATCACTCTGTTTTCTCCTATAGGGATACATGTATTTGGAACTCTAAATCAAACACGGTTTGTGCTAGCTCTTTGAAACTTGACACAATAAAGCAGTTTCAAGTTCAATCTCTATGCTTTGTTTGCTGTTGATGTAGCCCTAAGCAGAGACTGGTGAAAGTCACTTTCATGGAAAGGGGTTGCCAAGCTTCCAAAAAACTACGAGTTGCCTGAAATCTCAGCAAACATTTTTTCACCCAATCTTGATGATTCTTTCAGGTAATGATCAGTACACCAAAACAACTTGGCTCACCAAATTTCGTTCTTCTAGGTTAAACCGTTCGTTTGCAGTAACCGTTTTCATTTTTAGGTTTCACTCTGTTTTCTCCTATAGGGATACATGTATTTGGAACTCTAAATCAAACACGGTTTGTGCTAGCTCTTTGAAACTTGACACAATAAAGCAGTTTCAAGTTCTCTCTCTGTGGTTTCTTTGCTGTTGATATAGCCAAAGCAGAGACTTGCGAAAATCACTTTCATGGAAAGGGGTTGCCAAGCTTAAAAAAAACTACGAGTTTCCTGAATTCTCAGCAAACATTTTTTCATCCAATCTTGATGATTCTTTCAGGTAATGATCAGTACACCAAAACCACTTGGCTCACCAAATTTCGTTCTTCTAGGTTAAACCGTTCGTTTGCAGTAACCGTTTTCATTTTTAGGTATCACTCTGTTTTCTCCTATAGGGATACATGTATTTGGAACTCTAAATCAAACACGGTTTGTGCTAGCTCTTTGAAACTTGACACAATAAAGCAGTTTCAAGTTCTATCTCTATGCTTTGTTTGCTGTTGATGTAGCCCTAAGCAGAGACTGGCGAAAATCACTTTCATGGAAAGGGGTTGCCAAGCTTCCAAAAAACTACGAGTTGCCTGAAATCTCAGCAAACATTTTCTCTCCCAATCTTGATGATTCTTTCAGGTAATGATCAGTACATCAAAACCACTTGGCTCATCAAATTTCGTTCTTCTAGGTTAATCCGTTCGTTTGCAGTAACCGTTTTCATTTTTAGGTTTCACTCTGTTTTCTCCTATAGGGATACATGTATTTGGAACTCTAAATCAAACACGGTTTGTGCTAGCTCTTTCAAACTTGACACAATAAAGCAGTTTCCAGTTCTATCTCTATGCTTTGTTTGCTGTTGATGTAGCCCTAAGCAGAGACTGGCGAAAATCACTTTCATGGAAAGTGGTTGCCAAGCTTCCAAAAAACTACGAGTTGCCTGAAATCTCAGCAAACATTTTTTCACCCAATCTTGATGATTCTTTCAGGTAATGATCAGTACACCAAAACCACTTGGCTCACCAAATTTCGTTTTTCTAGGTTAAACCGTTCGTTTGCAGTAACCATTTCTTTTTTAGGTATCACTCTGTTTTCTCCTATAGGGATACATGTATTTGGAACTCTAAATCAAACACGGTTTGTGCTAGCTCTTTGAAACTTGACACAATAAAGCAGTTTCAAGTTCAATCTCTATGCTTTGTTTGCTGTTGATGTAGCCCTAAGCAGAGACTGGTGAAAGTCACTTTCATGGAAAGGGGTTGCCAAGCTTCCAAAAAACTACGAGTTGCCTGAAATCTCAGCAAACATTTTTTCACCCAATCTTGATGATTCTTTCAGGTAATGATCAGTACACCAAAACCACTTGGCTCACCAAATTTCGTTCTTCTAGGTTAAACCGTTCGTTTGCAGTAACCGTTTTCATTTTTAGGTTTCACTCTGTTTTCTCCTATAGGGATACATGTATTTGGAACTCTAAATCAAACACGGTTTGTGCTAGCTCTTTGAAACTTGACACAATAAAGCAGTTTCAAGTTCTCTCTCTGTGGTTTCTTTGCTGTTGATATAGCCAAAGCAGAGACTTGCGAAAATCACTTTCATGGAAAGGGGTTGCCAAGCTTAAAAAAAACTACGAGTTTCCTGAATTCTCAGCAAACATTTTTTCATCCAATCTTGATGATTCTTTCAGGTAATGATGAGTACACCAAAACCACTTGGCTCACCAAATTTCGTTCTTCTAGGTTAAACCGTTCGTTTGCAGTAACCGTTTTCATTTTTAGGTTTCACTCTGTTTTCTCCTATAGGGATACATGTATTTGGAACTCTAAATCAAACACGGTTTGTGCTAGCTCTTTGAAACTTGACACAATAAAGCAGTTTCAAGTTCTATCTCTATGCTTTGTTTGCTGTTGATGTAGCCCTAAGCAGAGACTGGCGAAAATCACTTTCATGGAAAGGGGTTGCCAAGCTTCCAAAAAACTACGAGTTGCCTGAAATCTCAGCAAACATTTTCTCTCCCAATCTTGATGATTCTTTCAGGTAATGATCAGTACATCAAAACCACTTGGCTCATCAAATTTCGTTCTTCTAGGTTAAACCGTTCGTTTGCTGTAACCGTTTTCATTTTTAGGTTTCACTCTGTTTTCTCCTATAGGGATACATGTATTTGGAACTCTAAATCAAACACGGTTTGTGCTAGCTCTTTCAAACTTGACACAATAAAGCAGTTTCCAGTTCTATCTCTATGCTTTGTTTGCTGTTGATGTAGCCCTAAGCAGAGACTGGCGAAAATCACTTTCATGGAAAGTGGTTGCCAAGCTTCCAAAAAACTACGAGTTGCCTGAAATCTCAGCAAACATTTTTTCACCCAATCTTGATGATTCTTTCAGGTAATGATCAGTACACCAAAACCACTTGGCTCACCAAATTTCGTTCTTCTAGGTTAAACCGTTCGTTTGCAGTAACCATTTTCATTTTTAGGTATCACTCTGTTTTCTCCTATAGGGATACATGTATTTGGAACTCTAAATCAAACACGGTTTGTGCTAGCTCTTTGAAACTTGACACAATAAAGCAGTTTCAAGTTCAATCTCTATGCTTTGTTTGCTGTTGATGTAGCCCTAAGCAGAGACTGGTGAAAGTCACTTTCATGGAAAGGGGTTGCCAAGCTTCCAAAAAACTACGAGTTGCCTGAAATCTCAGCAAACATTTTTTCACCCAATCTTGATGATTCTTTCAGGTAATGATCAGTACACCAAAACAACTTGGCTCACCAAATTTCGTTCTTCTAGGTTAAACCGTTCGTTTGCAGTAACCGTTTCATTTTTAGGTTTCACTCTGTTTTCTCCTATAGGGATACATGTATTTGGAACTCTAAATCAAACACGGTTTGTGCTAGCTCTTTGAAACTTGACACAATAAAGCAGTTTCAAGTTCTCTCTCTGTGGTTTCTTTGCTGTTGATATAGCCAAAGCAGAGACTTGCGAAAATCACTTTCATGGAAAGGGGTTGCCAAGCTTAAAAAAAACTACGAGTTTCCTGAATTCTCAGCAAACATTTTTTCATCCAATCTTGATGATTCTTTCAGGTAATGATCAGTACACCAAAACAACTTGGCTCACCAAATTTCGTTCTTCTAGGTTAAACCGTTCGTTTGCAGTAACCGTTTTCATTTTTAGTTTTCACTCTGTTTTCTCTATAGGGATACATGTATTTGGAACTCTAAATCAAACACGGTTTGTGCTAGCTCTTTGAAACTTGACACAATAAAGCAGTTTCAAGTTCTATCTCTATGCTTTGTTTGCTGTTGATGTAGCCCTAAGCAGAGACTGGCGAAAATCCCTTTCATGGAAAGGGGTTGCCAACCTTCCAAAAAACTACGAGTTGCCTGAAATCTCAGCAAACATTTTTTCACCCAATCTTGATGATTCTTTCAGGTAATGATGAGTACACCAAAACCACTTGGCTCACCAAATTTCGTTCTTCTAGGTTAAACCATTCGTTTGCAGTAACCGTTTTCATTTTTAGGTATCACTCTGTTTTCTCCTATAGGGATACATGTATTTGGAACTCTAAATCAAACACGGTTTGTGCTAGCTCTTTGAAACTTGACACAATAAAGCAGTTTCAAGTTCTATCTCTATGCTTTGTTTGCTGTTGATGTAGCCCTAAGCAGAGACTGGCGAAAATCACTTTCATGGAAAGGGGTTGCCAAGCTTCCAAAAAACTACGAGTTGCCTGAAATCTCAGCAAACATTTTCTCTCCCAATCTTGATGATTCTTTCAGGTAATGATCAGTACATCAAAACCACTTGGCTCATCAAATTTCGTTCTTCTAGGTTAATCCGTTCGTTTGCAGTAACCGTTTTCATTTTTAGGTTTCACTCTGTTTTCTCCTATAGGGATACATGTATTTGGAACTCTAAATCAAACACGGTTTGTGCTAGCTCTTTCAAACTTGACACAATAAAGCAGTTTCCAGTTCTATCTCTATGCTTTGTTTGCTGTTGATGTAGCCCTAAGCAGAGACTGGCGAAAATCACTTTCATGGAAAGTGGTTGCCAAGCTTCCAAAAAACTACGAGTTGCCTGAAATCTCAGCAAACATTTTTTCACCCAATCTTGATGATTCTTTCAGGTAATGATCAGTACACCAAAACCACTTGGCTCACCAAATTTCGTTTTTCTAGGTTAAACCGTTCGTTTGCAGTAACCATTTTCATTTTTAGGTATCACTCTGTTTTCTCCTATAGGGATACATGTATTTGGAACTCTAAATCAAACACGGTTTGTGCTAGCTCTTTCAAACTTGACACAATAAAGCAGTTTCCAGTTCTATCTCTATGCTTTGTTTGCTGTTGATGTAGCCCTAAGCAGAGACTGGCGAAAATCACTTTCATGGAAAGTGGTTGCCAAGCTTCCAAAAAACTACGAGTTGCCTGAAATCTCAGCAAACATTTTTTCACCCAATCTTGATGATTCTTTCAGGTAATGATCAGTACACCAAAACCACTTGGCTCACCAAATTTCGTTCTTCTAGGTTAAACCGTTCGTTTGCAGTAACCATTTTCATTTTTAGGTATCACTCTGTTTTCTCCTATAGGGATACATGTATTTGGAACTCTAAATCAAACACGGTTTGTGCTAGCTCTTTGAAACTTGACACAATCAAGCAGTTTCAAGTTCAATCTCTATGCTTTGTTTGCTGTTGATGTAGCCCTAAGCAGAGACTGGTGAAAGTCACTTTCATGGAAAGGGGTTGCCAAGCTTCCAAAAAACTACGAGTTGCCTGAAATCTCAGCAAACATTTTTTCACCCAATCTTGATGATTCTTTCAGGTAATGATCAGTACACCAAAACCACTTGGCTCACCAAATTTCGTTCTTCTAGGTTAAACCGTTCGTTTGCAGTAACCGTTTTCATTTTTAGGTTTCACTCTGTTTTCTCCTATAGGGATACATGTATTTGGAACTCTAAATCAAACACGGTTTGTGCTAGCTCTTTGAAACTTGACACAATAAAGCAGTTTCAAGTTCTCTCTCTGTGGTTTCTTTGCTGTTGATGTAGCCAAAGCAGAGACTTGCGAAAATCACTTTCATGGAAAGGGGTTGCCAAGCTTAAAAAAAACTACGAGTTTCCTGAATTCTCAGCGAACATTTTTTCATCCAATCTTGATGATTCTTTCAGGTAATGATCAGTACACCAAAACAACTTGGCTCACCAAATTTCGTTCTTCTAGGTTAAACCGTTCGTTTGCAGTAACCGTTTTCATTTTTAGGTTTCACTCTGTTTTCTCCTATAGGGATACATGTATTTGGAACTCTAAATCAAACACGGTTTGTGCTAGCTCTTTGAAACTTGACACAATAAAGCAGTTTCAAGTTCTATCTCTATGCTTTGTTTGCTGTTGATGTAGCCCTAAGCAGAGACTGGCTAAAATCCCTTTCATGGAAAGGGGTTGCCAACCTTCCAAAAAACTACGAGTTGCCTGAAATCTCAGCAAACATTTTTTCACCCAATCTTGATGATTCTTTCAGGTAATGATCACTACACCAAAACCACTTGGCTCACGAAATTTCGTTCTTCTAGGTTAAACCGTTCGTTTGCAGTAAGCGTTTTCATTTTTAGGTTTCACTCTGTTTTCTCCTATAGGGATACATGTATTTGGAACTCTAAATCAAACACGGTTTGTGCTAGCTCTTTGAAACTTGACACAATAAAGCAGTTTCAAGTTCTATCTCTATGCTTTGTTTGCTGTTGATGTAGCCCTAAGCAGAGACTGGCGAAAATCACTTTCATGGAAAGGGGTTGCCAAGCTTCCTAAAAACTACGAGTTGCCTGAAATCTCAGCAAACATTTTTTCACCCAATCTTGATGATTCTTTCAGGTAATGATCAGTACACCAAAACCACTTGGCTCACCAAATTTCGTTCTTCTAGGTTAAACCGTTCGTTTGCAGTAACCGTTTTCATTTTTAGGTTTCACTCTGTTTTCTCCTATAGGGATACATGTATTTGGAACTCTAAATCAAACACGGTTTGTGCTAGCTCTTTGAAACTTGACACAATAAAGTAGTTTTCATTTCTATATCTATGGTTTGTTTGCTGTTGATGTAGCCTTAAGCAGAGACTGGCGAAAATCACTTTCATGGAAAGGGGTTGCCAAGCTTCCAAAAAACTACGAGTTGCCTGAAATCTCAGCAAACATTTTTTCACCCAATCTTGATGATTCTTTCAGGTAATGATCAGTACACCAAAACCACTTGGCTCACCAAATTTCGTTCTTCTAGGTTAAACCGTTCGTTTGCAGTAACCGTTTTCATTTTTAGGTTTCACTCTGTTTTCTCCTATAGGGATACATGTATTTGGAACTCTAAATCAAACACGGATTGTGCTAGCACTTTGAAACTTGACACAATAAAGCAGTATCAAGTTCTCTCTCTATGGTTTTTTTGCTTTTGATGTAGCCCTAAGCAGAGACTGGTGAAAATCACTTTCATGGAAATGGGTTGCCAAGCTTCCAAAAAACTACGAGTTTCCTGAAATCTCAGCAAACATTTTTTCACCCAATCTTGATGATTCTTTCAGGTAATGATCAGTACACCAAAACCACTTGGCTCACCAAATTTCGTTCTTCTAGGTTAAACCGTTCATTTGCAGTAACAGTTTTCATTTTTAGGTTTCACACTGTTTTCTCCTATAGGGATACATGTATTTGGAACTCTAAATCAAACACGGTTTGTGCTAGCTCTTTGAAACTTGAAACAATAAAGCAGTTTCAAGTTCTATCTCTATTCTTTGTTTGCTGTTGATGTAGCCCTAAGCAGAGACTGGCGAAAATCACTTTCATGGAAAGGGGTTGCCAAGCTTCCAAAAAACTACGAGTTTCCTTAAATCTCAGCAAACATTTTTTCACCCAATCTTGATGATTCTTTCAGGTAATGATCAGTACACCAAAACCACTTGACTCACCAAATTTCGGTCTTCCAGGTTAAACCTTTCGTTTGCAGTAACCGTTTAATTTTTAGCTTTCACTCTGTTCTTTCCTATAGGGATACATGTATTTGGAACTCTAAATCAAACACGGTTTGTGATAGCTCTTTGAAACTTGACACAATAAAGCAGTTTCAAGTTCTCTCTCTATGGTTTGTTTGCTGTTGATGTAGCCCTTAGCAGAGACTTTTGAAAATCACTTTCATGAAAATGGGTTGCCAAGCTTCCAAAAAACTATGAGTTTCCTGAAATCTCAGCAAACATTTTTTCACCCTATCTTGATGATTCTTTCAGGTAATGATCAGTACACCAAAACCTCTTGGCTCACCAAATTTCGTTCTTCTAGGTTAAACCGTTCGTTTGCAGTAACCGTTTTCATTTTTAGGTTTCACTCTATTTTCTCCTATAGGGATACATGTATTTGGAACTCTAAATCAAACACGGTTTGTGCTAGCTCTTTGAAACTTGACACAATAAAGTAGTTTCCAGTTCTATCTCTATGCTTTGTTTGCTGTTGATGTAGCCCTAAGCAGAGACTGGCGAAAATCACTTTCATCGAAAGGGGTTGCCAAGCTTCCAAAAAACTACGAGTTGCCTGAATTCTCAGCAAACATTTTTCACCCAATCTTGATGATTCTTTCAGGTAATGATCAGTACACCAAAACCACTTGGCTCACCAAATTTCGTTCTTCTAGGTTAAACCGTTCGTTTGCAGTAACCGTTTTCATTTTTAGGTTTCACTCTGTTTTCTCCTATAGGGATACATGTATTTGGAACTCTAAATCAAAGACGGTTTGTGCTAGCTCTTTGAAACATGACACAATAAAGCAGTTTTTCATTTCTATATCTATGTTTTTTTTGCTGTTGATGTAGCTTTAAGCAGAGACTGGCGAAAATCACTTTCATGGAAAGGGGTTTACAATCTTCCAAAAAACTACGAGTTGCCTGAAATCTCAGCAAGCATTTTTTCACCCAATCTTGATGATTGTTTCAGGTAATGATCAGTACACCAAAACCACTTGGCTCACCAAATTTCGTTCTTCTAGGTTAAACCGTTCTTTGCAGTAACAGTTTTCATTTTTAGGTTTCACTCTGTTTTCTCCTATAGGGATACATGTATTTGGAACTCTAAATCAAACACGGTTTGTGCTAGCTCTTTGAAACTTGAAACAATAAAGCAGTTTAATGTTCTATCTCTATGCATTGTTTGCTGTTGATTTAGCCCTAAGCAGAGACTGCGAAAATTACTTTCATGGAAAGGGGTTGCCAAGCTTCCAAAAAACTAGGAGTTGCCTGAAATCTCAGCAAACATTTTTTCTCCCAATCTTGATGATTTTTTCAGGTAATGATCAGTACACCAAAACCACTTGGCTGACCAAATTTCGTTCTTCTAGGTTAAACCGTTCGTTTGCAGTAACCGTTTTCATTTTTAGGTTTCACTCTGTTTTCTCCTATAGGGATACATGTATTTGGAACTCTAAATCAAACAAGGATTGAGCTAGCTCTTTGAAACATGACACAATAAAGCAGTTTCAAGTTCTATCTCTATGGTTTGTTTGCTGTTGATGTAGCCCTAAGCAGAAACTGGCGAATATTACTTTCATGGAAAGGGGTTTCCAAGCTTCCAAAAAACTACGAGTTGCCTGAAATCTCAGCAAACATTTTTTCACCC
Organism: Ictidomys tridecemlineatus; assembly: GCF_052094955.1. Lineage (NCBI taxonomy): Eukaryota > Metazoa > Chordata > Mammalia > Rodentia > Sciuridae > Ictidomys > Ictidomys tridecemlineatus. The sequence continues at coordinate 46,315 of NW_027521798.1, forward strand.
AATCTTCATGATTCTTTCAGGTAATGATCAGTACATCAAAACCACTTGGCTCACCAAATTTCGTTCTTCTAGGTTAAACCGTTCGTTTGCAGTAACCGTTTTCATTTTTAGGTTTCACTCTGTTTTCTCCTATAGGGATACATGTATTTGGAACTCTAAATAAAACACGGTTTGTGCTAGCTCTTTGAAACTTGACACAATAAAGCAGTTTCCAGTTCTATCTGTATGCTTTGTTTGCTGTTGATGTAGCCCTAAGCAGAGACTGGCGAAAATCCCTTTCATGGAAAGGGGTTGCCAAGCTTCCAAAAAACTACGAGTTGCCTGAAATCTCAGCAAACATTTTTTCACCCAATCTTGATGATTCTTTCAGGTAATGATCAGTACAACAAAACCACTTGGCTCACCAAATTTCTTTCTTCCAGGTTAAACCGTTCGTTTGCAGTAACCGTTTTCATTTTTAGGTTTCACTCTGTTTTCTCCTATAGGGATACATGTATTTGGAACTCTAAATCAAACACGGTTTGTGCTAGCTCTTTGAAACTTGACAGTATAAAACAGTTTCCAGTTCTATCTCTACGGTTTGTTTGCTGTTGATGTAGCCCTAAGCAGAGACTGGCGAAATCACTTTCATGGAAAGGGGTTGCCAAGCTTCCAAAAAAACTACGAGTTGCCTGAAATCTCAGCAAACATTTTTTCACCCAATCTTGATGATTCTTTCAGGTAATGATCAGTACACCAAAACCACTTGGCTCACCAAATTTCGTTCTTCTAGGTTAAACCGTTCGTTTGCAGGAACCGTTTTCATTTTTAGGTTTCACTCTGTTTTCTCCTATAGGGATACATGTATTTGGAACTCTAAATCAAACACGGTTTGTGCTAGCTCTTTGAAACTTGACACAATAAAGCAGTTTCAAGTTCTCTCTCTATGGTTTGTTTGCTGTTGATGTTGCCAAATCAGAGACTGGTGAAAATCACTTTCATGGAAAGGGGTTGCCAAGCTTAAAAACAACTACGAGTTGCCTGAAATCTCAGCAAACATTTTTTCACCCAATCTTGATGATTCTTTAAGGTAATGATCAGTACACCAAAACCACTTGGCTCACCAAAGTTCTTTCTTCTAGGTTAAACTGTTCGTTTGCAGTAACCGTTTTCATTTTTAGGTTTCACTCTGTTTTCTCCTATAGGGATACATGTATTTGGAACTCTAAATCAAACACGGTTTGTGCTAGCTCTTTGAAACTTGACACAATAAAGCAGTTTTCATTTCTATATCTATGGTTTGTTTGCTGTTGATGTAGCCCTAAGCAGAGACTGGGCGAAAATCCCTTTCATGGAAAGGGGTTGCCAAGCTTCCAAAGAACTACGAGTTGCCTGAAATCTCAGCAAACATTTTTTCACCCAATCTTGATGATTCTTTCAGGTAATGATCAGTACACCAAACCACTTGGCTCACCAAATTTCGGTCTTCTAGGTTAAACCGTTCGTTTGCAGTAACCGTTTTCAGTTTTAGGTTTCACTCTGTTTTCTCCTATAGGGATACATGTATTTGGAACTCTAAATCAAACACGGTTTGTGCTAGCACTTTGAAACTTGACACAATAAAGCAGTTTCAAGTTCTATCTCTATGCTTTGTTTGCTGTTGATGTAGCCCTAAGCAGGGACTGGCGAAAATCACTTTCATGGAAAGGGGTTGCCAAGCTTCCAAAAAACTACGAGTTGCCTGAAATCTCAGCAAACATTTTTTCACACAATCTTGATGATTCTTTCAGGTAATGATCAGTACACCAAAACCACTTGGCTCACCAAATTTCGTTCTTCTAAGTTTAACCGTTCATTTGCAGTAACCGTTTTCATTTTTAGGTTTCACTCTGTTTTCTCCTATAGGGATACATGTATTTGGAACTCTAAATCAAACACGGTTTGTGCTAGCTCTTTGAAACTTGACACAATAAAGCAGTTTCAAGTTCTATCTCTATGCTTTGTTTGCTGTTGATGTAGGCCTAAGCAGAGACTGGCGAAAATCACTTTCATGGAAAGGGGTTTCCAAGCTTCCAAAAAACTACGAGTTGCCTGAAATCTCAGTAAACATTTTCTCTCCCAATCTTGATGATTCTTTCAGGTAATGATCAGTACACCAAAACCACTTGGCTCATCAAATTTCGTTCTTCTAGGTTAAACCGTTCGTTTGCAGTAACCGTTTTCATTTTTAGGTTTCACTCTGTTTTCTACTATAGGGATACATGTATTTGGAACTCTAAATCAAACACGGTTTGTGCTAGCTCTTTGAAACTTGACACTATAAAGCAGTTTCCAGTTCTATCTCTATGCTTTGTTTGCTGTTGATGTAGTCTTAAGCAGAGTCTGGCGAAAATCACTTTCATAGAAAGTGGTTTCCAAGCTTCCAAAAAACTACGAGTTGCCTGAAATCTTAGGAAACATTTTTTCACCCAATCTTGATGATTCTTTCAGGTAATGATCAGTACACCAAAACCACTTGGCTCACCAAATTTCGGTCTTCTAGGTTAAACCGTTCGTTTGCAGTAACCGTTTTCATTTTTAGGTTTCACTCTGTTTTCTCCTATAGGGATACATGTATTTGGAACTCTAAATCAAACACGGTTTGTGCTAGCTCTTTGAAACTTGACACAATAAAGCAGTTTCAAGTTCTCTCTCTATGGTTTGTTTGCTGTTGATGTAGCCAAATCAGAGACTGGCGAAAATCACTTTCATGGAAACGGGTTGCCAAGCTTAAAAACAACTACGAGTTGCCTGAAATCTCAGCAAACATTATTTCACCCAATCTTGATGATTCTTTAAGGTAATGATCAGTACACGAAAACCACTTGGCTCACCAAATTTCTTTCTTCTAGGTTAAACCGTTCGTTTGCAGTAACCGTTTTCATTTTTAGGTTTCACTCTGTTTTCTCCTATATGGATACATGTATTTGGAACTCTAAATCAAACACGGTTTGTGCTAGCTCTTTGAAACTTGACACAATAAAGCAGTTTTCATTTCTATATCTATGGTTTGTTTGCTGTTGATGTAGCCCTAAGCAGAGACTGGCGAAAATCACTTTCATGGAAAGGGGTTGCCAAGCTTCCAAAAAACTACGAGTTGCCTGAAATCTCAGCAAACATTTTTTCACCCAATCTTGATGATTCTTTCAGGTAATAATCAGTAAACCAAAACCACTTGGCTCACCAAATTTCGGTCTTCTAGGTTAAACCGTTCATTTGCAGTAACCGTTTTCAGTTTTAGGTTTCACTCTGTTTTCTCCTATAGGAATACATGTATTTGGAACTCTAAATCAAACACGGTTTGTGCTAGCTCTTTGAAACTTGAAACAATAAAGCAGTTTCAAGTTCTATCTCTATGCATTGTTTGCTGTTGATTTAGCCCTAAGCAGAGACTGCGAAAATTACTTTCATGGAAAGGGGTTGCCAAGCTTCCAAAAAACTCCGAGTTGCCTGAAATCTCAGCAAACATTTTGTCACCCAATCTTGATGATTTTTTCAGGTAATGATCAGTACACCAAAACCACTTGGCTGACCAAATTTCGTTCTTATAGGTTAAACCCTTCGTTTGCAGTAACCGTTTTCATTTTTAGGTTTCACTCTGTTTTCTCCTATAGGGATACATGTATTTGGAACTCTAAATCAAACAAGGATTGTGCTAGCTCTTTGAAACATGACACAATAAAGCAGTTTCAAGTTCTATCTCTATGCTCTGTTTGCTGTTGATGTAGCCCTAAGCAGAGACTGGCGAAAATTACTTTCATGGAAAGGGGTTGCCAAGCTTCCAAAAAACTACGAGTTGCCTGAAATCTCAGCAAACATTTTTTCACCCAATCTTCATGATTCTTTCAGGTAATGATCAGTACATCAAAACCACTTGGCTCACCAAATTTCGTTATTCTAGGTTAAACCGTTCGTTTGCAGTAACCGTTTTCATTTTTAGGTTTCACTCTGTTTTCTCCTATAGGGATACATGTATTTGGAACTCTAAATAAAACACGGTTTGTGCTAGCTCTTTGAAACTTGACACAATAAAGCAGTTTCCAGTTCTATCTCTATGCTTTGTTTGCTGTTGATGTAGCCCTAAGCAGAGACTGGCGAAAATCCCTTTCATGGAAAGGGGTTGCCAAGCTTACAAAAAACTACGAGTTGCCTGAAATCTCAGCAAACATTTTTTCACCCAATCTTGATGATTCTTTCAGGTAATGATCAGTACAACAAAACCACTTGGCTCACCAAATTTCTTTCTTCCAGGTTAAACCGTTCGTTTGCAGTAACAGTTTTCATTTTTAGGTTTCACTCTGTTTTCTCCTATAGGGATACATGTATTTGGAACTCTAAATCAAACACGGTTTGTGCTAGCTCTTTGAAACTTGAAACAATAAAGCAGTTTCAAGTTCTATCTCTATGCATTGTTTGCTGTTGATTTAGCCCTAAGCAGAGACTGCGAAAATCACTTTCATGGAAAGGGGTTGCCAAGCTTCCAAAAAACTACGAGTTTCCTGAAATCTCAGCAAACATTTTTTCATCCAATCTTGATGATTCTTTCAGGAAATGATCGGTACACCAAAACCACTTGACTCACCAAATTTCGTTCTTCTAGGTTATACCGTTCGTTTGCAGTAACCGTTTTCATTTTTAGGTTTCACTCTGTTTTCTCCTATAGGGATACATGTATTTGGAACTCTAAATCAAACACGGTTTGTGCTAGCTCTTTGAAACTTGACACTATAAAGCAGTATCCAGTTCTATCTGTATGGTTTGTTTGCTGTTGATGTAGCCCTAAGCAGAGACTGGCGGAAATCACTTTCATGGAAAGGGGTTGCCAAGCTTCCAAAAAACTACGAGTTGCCTGAAATCTCAGCAAACATTTTTTCACCCAATCTTGATGATTCTTTCAGGTAATGATCAGTACACCAAAACAACTTGGCTCACCAAATTTCGTTCTTCTAGGTTAAACCGTTCGTTTGCAGTAACCGTTTTCATTTTTAGGTTTCACTCTGTTTTCTCCTATAGGGATACATGTATTTGGAACTCTAAATCAAACACGGTTTGTGCTAGCTCTTTGAAACTTGACACAATAAAGCAGTTTCAAGTTCTATCTCTATGCTTTGTTTGCTGTTGATGTAGCCCTAAGCAGAGACTGGCGAAAATCACTTTCATGGAAAGGGGTTGCCAAGCTTCCAAAAAACTACGAGTTGCCTGAAATCTCAGCAAACATTTTTTAACCCAATCTTGATGATTCCCTCA
>NW_027521799.1:0-51456 GCF_052094955.1 Ictidomys tridecemlineatus
AAAGCAGTTTCAAGTTCTATCTCTATGGTTTGTTTGCTGTTGAGGTAGCCCTAAGCAGAGACTGGCGAGAATCACTTTCATGGAAAGGGCCTGCCAAGCTTCCAAAAAACTACGAGTTGCCTGAAGTCTCAGCAAACACTTTTTCACCCAATCTTGATGAAACTTTCAGGTAATGATCAGTACACCAATCCCACTTGGCTCGCCAAATTTCGTTCTTCTAGGTTAAACCGTTCGATGGCAGTAACCGGTTTCATTTTGAGGTTTCACTCTGTTTTCTCCTATAGGGATACATGTATTTGGAACTCTAAATCAAACACGGTTTGTGCTAGCTCTTTGAAACTTGACACAATAAAGCAGTTTCAAGTTCTATCTCTATGGTTTTGTTTGCTGTTGATGTAGCCCTAAGCAGAGACTGCGAGAATCACTTTCATGGAAAGGGCCTGCCAAGCTTCCAAAAAACTACGAGTTGCCTGAAATCTCAGCAAACACTTTTTCACCCAATCTTGATGAAACTTTCAGGTAATGATCAGGACACCAATCCCACTTGGCTCGCCAAATTTCGTTCTTCTAGGTTAAACCGTTCGTTGGCAGTAACCGGTTTCATTTTGAGCTTTCACTCTGTTTTCTCCTATAGGGATACATGTATTTGGAACTCTAAATCAAACACGGTTTGTGCTAGCTCTTTGAAACTTGACACAATAAAGCAGTTTCAAGTTGTGTCTCTATGGTTTGTTTGCTGTTGATGTAGCCCTAAGCAGAGACTGGCGAGAATCACTTTCATGGAAAGGGCCTGCCAAGCTTACAAAAACTACGAGTTGCCTGAAATCTCAGCAAACACTTTTTCACCAATCTTGATGATACTTTCAGGTAATGATCAGTACACAATCCCACTTGGCTCGCCAAATTTCGTTCTTCTAGGTTAAACCGTTCGTTGGCAGTAACCGGTTTCATTTTGAGGTTTCACTCTGTTTTCTCCTATAGGGATACATGTATTTGGAACTCTAAATCAAACACGGTTTGTGCTAGCTCTTTGAAACTTGACACAATAAAGCAGTTTCAAGTTCTATCTCTATGGTTTGTTTGCTGTTGATGTAGCCCTAAGCAGAGACTGCCGAGAATCACTTTCATGGAAAGGGCCTGCCAAGCATCCAAAAACTACGAGTTGCCTGAAATCTCAGCACACACTTTTTCACCCAATCTTGATGAAACTTTCAGGTAATGATCAGTACACCAATCCCACTTGGCTCGCCAAATTTCATTCTTCTAGGTTAAACCGTTCGTTGGCAGTAACCGGTTTCATTTTGAGGTTTCACTCTGTTTTCTCCTATAGGGATACATGTATTTGGAACTCTAAATCAAACACGGTTGTGCTAACTCTTTGAAACTTGACACAATAAAGCAGTTTCAAGTTCTATCTCTATGGTTTGTTTGCTGTTGATGTACCCCTAAACAGAGACTGGCGAGAATCACTTTCATGGAAAGGGCCTGCCAAGCTTCCAAAAAACTACGAGTTGCCTGAAATCTCAGCAAACACTTTTTCACCCAATCTTGATGAAACTTTCAGGTAATGATCAGTACACCAATCCCACTTGGCTCGCCAAATTTCGTTCTTCTAGGTTAAACCGTTCGTTGGCAGTAACCGGTTTCATTTTGAGGTTTCACTCTGTTTCTCCTATAGGGATACATGTATTTGGAACTCTAAATCAAACACGGTTTGTGCTAGCTCTTTGAAACTTGACACAATAAAGCAGTTTCAAGTTCTATCTCTATGGTTTGTTTGCTGTTGATGTAGCCCTAAGCAGAGACTGCCGAGAATCACTTTCATGGAAAGGGCCTGCCAAGCATCCAAAAAACTACGAGTTGCCTGAATCTCAGCACACACTTTTTCACCCAATCTTGATGAAACTTTCAGGTAATGATCAGTACACCAATCCCACTTGGCTCGCCAAATTTCGTTCTTCTAGGTTAAACCGTTCTTTGGCAGTAACCGGTTTCATTTTGAGGTTTCACTCTGTTTTCTCCTATAGGGATACATGTATTTGGAACTCTAAATCAAACACGGTTTGTGCTAACTCTTTGAAACTTGACACAATAAAGCAGTTTCAAGTTCTATCTTTATGGTTTGTTTGCTGTTGATGTACCCCTAAAACAGAGACTGGCGAGAATCACTTTCATGGAAAGGGCCTGCCAAGCTTCCAAAAAACTACGAGTTGCCTGAAATCACAGCAAACACTTTTTCACCCAATCTTGATGAAACTTTCAGGTAATGATCAGTACACCAATCCCACTTGGCTCGCCAAATTTCGTTCTTCTAGGTTAAACCGTTCGTTGGCAATAACCCGGTTTCATTTTGAGGTTTCACTCTGTTTTCTCCTATAGGGATACATGTATTTGGAACTCTAAATCAAACACGGTTTGTGCTAGCTCTTTGAAACTTGACACAATAAAGCAGTTTCAAGTTCTATCTCTATGGTTTGTTTGCTGTTGATGTAGCCCTAAGCAGAGACTGCCGAGAATCACTTTCATGGAAAGGGCCTGCCAAGCTTCCAAAAAACTACGAGTTGCCTGAAATCTCAGCACACACTTTTTCACCCAATCTTGATGAAACTTTCAGGTAATGATCAGTACACCAATCCCACTTGGCTCGCCAAATTTCGTTGTTCTAGGTTAAACTGTTCGTTGGCAGTAACCGGTTTCATTTTGAGGTTTCACTCTGTTTTCTCCTATAGGGATACATGTATTTGGAACTCTAAATCAAACACGGTTTGTGCTAGCTCTTTGAAACTTGACACAATAAAGCAGTTTCAAGTTCTATCTCTATGGTTTGTTTGCTGTTGATGTAGCCCTAAGCAGAGACTGGCGAGAATCACTTTCATGGAAAGGGCCTGCCAAGCTTCCAAAAAACTACGAGTTGCCTGAAATCTCAGCAAACACTTTTTCACCCAATCTTGATGAAACTTTCAGGTAATGATCAGTACACCAATCCCACTTGGCTCGCCAAATTTCGTTCTTCTAGGTTAAACCGTTCGTTGGCAGTAACCGGTTTCATTTTGAGGTTTCACTCTGTTTTCTCCTATAGGGATACATGTATTTGGAACTCTAAATCAAACACGGTTTGTGCTAGCTCTTTGAAACTTGACACAATAAAGCAGTTTCAAGTTCTATCTCTATGGTTTGTTTGCTGTTGATGTAGCCCTAAGCAGAGACTGGCGAGAATCACTTTCATGGAAAGGGCCTGCCAAGCTTCCAAAAAACTACGAGTTGCCTGAAATCTCAGCAAACACTTTTTCACCCAATCTTGATGAAACTTTCAGGTAATGATAAGGACACCAATCCCACTTGGCTCGCCAAATTTTGTTCTTCTAGGTTAAACCGTTCGTTGGCAGTAACCGGTTTCATTTTGAGGTTTCACTCTGTTTTCTCCTATGGGGATACATGTATTTGGAACTCTAAATCAAACACGGTTTGTGCTAGCTCTTTGAAACTTGACACAATAAAGCAGTTTCAAGTTCTATCACTATGGTTTGTTTGCTGTTGATGTAGCCCTAAGCAGAGACTGGCGAGAATCACTTTCATGGAAAGGGCCTGCCAAGCTTCAAAAAAACTTCGGGTTTCCTGAAATCTCAGCAAACACTTTTTCACCCAATCTTGATGAAACTTTCAGGTAATGATCAGTACAGCAATCCCACTTGGCTCACCAAATTTCGTTCTTCTAGGTTAAACCGTTCGTTGGCAGTAACCGGTTTCATTTTGAGGTTTCACTCTGTTTTCTCCTATAGGGATACATGTATTTGGAACTCTAAATCAAACACGGTTTGTGCTAGCTCTTTGAAACTTGACACAATAAAGCAGTTTCAAGTTCTATCTCTATGGTTTGCTTGCTGTTGATGTAGCCCTAAGCAGAGACTGGCGAGAATCACTTTCATGGAAAGGGCCTGCCAGGCTTCCAAAAAACTTCGAGTTGCCTGAAATCTCAGCAAACACTTTTTCACCCAATCTTGATGAAACTTTCAGGTAATGATCAGTACACCAATCCCACTTGGCTTGCCAAATTTCGTTCTTCTAGGTTAAACCGTTCGTTTGCAGTAACCGGTTTCATTTTGAGGTTTCACTATGTTTTCTCCTTTGGGGATACATGTATTTGGAACTCTAAATCAAACACGGTTTGTGCTAGCTCTTTGAAACTTGACACAATAAAGCAGTTTCAAGTTCTATCTCTATGGTTTGTTTGCTGTTGATGTAGCCCTAAGCAGAGACTGGCGAGAATCACTTTCATGGAAAGGGCCTGCCAAGCTTCCAAAAATCTTCGAGTTGCCTGAAATCTCAGCAAACACTTTTTCACCCAATCTTGATGAAACTTTTAGGTAATGATCAGTACACCAATCCCACTTGGCTCGCCAAATTTCGTTCTTCTAGGTTAAACCGTTCGTTGGCAGTAACCGGTTTCATTTTGAGGTTTCACTCTGTTTTCTCCTATAGGGATACATGTATTTGGAACTCTAAATCAAACACGGTTTGTGCTAGCTCTTTGAAACTTGACACAATAAAGCAGTTTCAAGTTCTATCTCTATGGTTTGTTTGCTGTTGATGTAGCTCTAAGCAGAGAGTGGCGAGAATCACTTTCATGGAAAGGGCCTGCCAAGCTTCCAAAAATCTTCGAGTTGCCTGAAATCTCAACAAACACTTTTTCACCCAATCTTGATGAAACTTTCAGGTAATGATCAGTACACCAATCCCACTTGGCTCGCCAAATTTCGTTCTTCTAGGTTAAACCGTTCGTTGGCAGTAACCGGTTTCATTTTGAGGTTTCCCTCTGTTTTCTACTATAGGGATACATGTATTTGGAACTCTAAATCAAACACGGTTTGTGCTAGCTCTTTGAAACTTGACACAATAAAGCAGTTTCAAGTTCTATCTCTATGGTTTGTTTGCTGTTGATGTAGCCCTAAGCAGAGACTGGCGAGAATCACTTTAATGGAAAGGGCCTGCCAAGCTTCAAAAAAACTTCGAGTTGCCTGAAATCTCAGCAAACACTTTTTCACCCAATCTTGATGAAACTTTCAGGTAATGATCAGTACACCAATCCCACTTGGCTCGCCAAATTTCGTTCTTCTAGGTTAAACCGTTCGTTTGCAGTAACCGGTTTCATTTTGAGGTTTCACTCTGTTTTCTCCTATGGGGATACATGTATTTGGTACTCTAAATCAAACACGGTTTGTGCTAGCTCTTTGAAACTTGACACAATAAAGAAGTTTCAAGTTCTATCTCTATGGTTTGTTTGCTGTTGATGTAGCCCTAAGCAGAGACTGGCGAGAATCACTTTCATGGAAAGGGCCTGCCAAGCTTCCAAAAAACTACGAGTTGCCTGAAATCTCAGCAAACACTTTTTCACCCAATCTTGATGATACTTTCAGGTAATGATCAGTACACCAATCCCACTTGGCTCGCCAAATTTCGTTCTTCTAGGTTAAACCTTTCGTTGGCAGTAACCGGTTTGATTTTGAGGTTTCACTCTGTTTTCTCCTATAGGGATACATGTATTTGGAACTCTAAATCAAACACGGTTTGTGCTAGCTCTTTGAAACTTGACACAATAAAGCAGTTTCAAGTTCTATCTCTATGGTTTGTTTGCTGTTGATGTAGCCCTAAGCAGAGACTGGCGAGAATAACTTTCATGGAAAGGGCCTGCCAAGCTTCCAAAAATCTTCGAGTGTCCTGAAATCTCAGCAAACACTTTTTCACCCAATCTTGATGAAACTTTTAGGTAATGATCAGTACACCAATCCCACTTGGCTCGCCAAATTTCGTTCTTCTAGGTTAAACCGTTCGTTGGCAGTAACCGGTTTCATTTTGAGGTTTCACTCTGTTTTCTCCTATAGGATACATATATTTGGAACTCTAAATCAAACACGGTTTGTGCTAGCTCTTTGAAACTTGACACAATAAAGCAGTTTCAAGTTCTATCTCTCTGGTTTGTTTGCTGTTGATGTAGCTCTAAGCAGAGAGTGGCGAGAATCACTTTCATGGAAAGGGCCTGCCAAGCTTCCAAAAAACTACGAGTTGCCTGAAATCTCAACAAACACTTTTTCACCCAATCTTGATGAAACTTTCAGGTAATGATCAGTACACCAATCCCACTTGGCTCGCCAAATTTCGTTCTTCTAGGTTAAACCGTTCGTTGGCAGTAACCGGTTTCATTTTGAGGTTTCCCTGTGTTTTCTACTATAGGGATACATGTATTTGGAACTCTAAATCAAACACGGTTTGTGCTGGCTCTTTGAAACTTGACACAATAAAGCAGTTTCGAGTTCTATCTCTATGGTTTGTTTGCTGTTGATATAGCCCTAAGCAGAGACTGGCGAGAATCACTTTCATGGAAAGTGCCTGCCAAGCTTCCAAAAAACTACGAGTTGCCTGAAATCTCAGCAAACACTTTTTCACCCAATCTTGATGAAACTTTCAGGTAATGATCAGTACAGCAATCCCACTTGGCTCGCCAAATTTCGTTCTTCTAGGTTAAACCGTTCGTTGGCAGTAACCGGTTTCATTTTGAGGTTTCACTCTGTTTTCTCCTATAGGGATACATGTATTTGGAACTCTAAATCAAACACGGTTTGTGCTAGCTCTTTGAAACTTGACACAATAAAGCAGTTTCAAGTTCTATCTCTATGGTTTGTTTGCTGTTGATGTAGCCCTAAGCAGAGACTGGCGAGAATCACTTTCATGGAAAGGGCCTGCCAAGCTTCCAAAAATCTTCGAGTTGCCTGAAATCTCAACAACACTTTTTCACCCAATCTTGATGAAACTTTCAGGTAATGATCAGTACAGCAATCCCACTTGGCTCGCCAAATTTCGTTCTTCTAGGTTAAACCATTCGTTGGCAGTAACCGGTTTGATTTTGAGGTTTCACTCTGTTTTCTCCTATAGGGATACATGTATTTGGAACTCTAAATCAAACACGGTTGTGCTAGCTCTTTTGAAACTTGACACAATAAAGCAGTTTCAAGTTCTATCTCTCTGGTTTGTTTGCTGTTGATGTAGCCCTAAGCAGAGAGTGGCGAGAATCACTTTCATGGAAAGGGCCTGCCAAGCTTCCAAAAAACTACGAGTGCCTGAAATCTCAACAAACACTTTTTCACCCAATCTTGATGAAACTTTCAGGTAATGATCAGTACACCAATCCCACTTGGCTCGCCAAATTTCGTTCTTCTAGGTTAAACCGTTCGTTGGCAGTAACCGGTTTCATTTTGAGGTTTCACTCTGTTTTCTACTATAGGGATACATGTATTTGGAACTCTAAATCAAACACGGTTTGTGCTAGCTCTTTGAAACTTGACACAATAAAGCAGTTTCAAGTTCTATCTCTATGGTTTGTTTGCTGTTGATGTAGCCCTAAGCAGAGACTGGCGAGAATCACTTTCATGGAAAGGGCCTGCCAAGCTTCCAAAAAACTACAGTTGCCTGAAATCTCAGCGATCACTTTTTCACCCAATCTTGATGAAACTTTCAGGTAATGATCACTACACCAATCCCACTTGGCTCGCCAAATTTCATTCTTCTAGGTTAAACCGTTCGTTGGCAGTAACCGGTTTCATTTTGAGGTTTCACTCTGTTTTCTCCTATAGGGATACATGTATTTGGAACTCTAAATCAAACTCGGTTGTGCTAGCTCTTTCACACTTGACACAATAAAGCAGTTTCAAGTTCTATCTCTATGGTTTGTTTGCTGTTGATGTAGCCCTAAGCAGAGACTGGCGAGAATCACTTTCAAGGAAAGGGCCTGCCAAGCTTCCAAAAAACTACGAGTTGCCTGAAATCTCAGCAAACACTTTTTCACCCAATCTTGATGAAACTTTCAGGTAATGATCAGTACACCAATCCCATTTGGCTCGCCAAATTTCGTTCTTCTAGGTTAAACCGTTCGTTGGCAGTAACCGGTTTCATTTTGAGGTTTCACTGTGTTTTCTCCTATAGGGATACATGTATTTGGAACTCTAAATCAAACACGGTTTGTGCTAGCTCTTTGAAACTTGACACAATAAAGCAGTTTCAAGTTCTATCTCGATGGTTTGTTTGCTGTTGATGTAGCCCTAAGCAGAGACTGGCGAGAATCACTTTCATGGAAAGGGCCTGCCTAGCTTCCAAAAAACTACGAGTTCCCTGAAATCTCAGCAAACACTTTTTCACCCTATCTTGATGAAACTTTCAGGTAATGATCAGTACACCAATCCACTTGGCTCGCCAAATTTCGTTCTTCTAGGTTAAACCGTTCATTGGCAGTAACCGGTTTCATTTTGAGGTTTCACTCTGTTTTCTCCTATAGGGATACATGTATTTGGAACTCTAAATCAAACTCGGTTTGTGCTAGCTCTTTGAAACTTGACACAATAAAGCAGTTTCAAGTTCTATCTCTATGGTTTGTTTCCTGTTGATGTAGCCCTAAACAGAGACTATCGAGAGTCACTTTTATGGAAAGGGCCTGCCAAGCTTCCAAAAAACTACGAGTTGCCTGAAACCTAGCAAACACTTTTTCACCCAATCTTGATGAAACTTTCAGGTAATGATCAGTACACCAATCCCACTTGGCTCGCCAAATTTCGTTCTTCTAGGTTAAACCGTTCGTTGGCAGTAACCGGTTTCATTTTGAGGTTTCACTCTGTTTTCTCCTATAGGGATACATGTATTTGGAACTCTAAATCAAACACGGTTTGTGCTAGCTCTTTGAAACTTGACACAATAAAGCAGTTTCAAGTTCTATCTCTATGGTTTGTTTGCTGTTGATGTAGCCCTAAGCAGAGACTGGCGAGAATCACTTTCATGGAAAGGGCCTGCCAAGCTTCCAAAAAACTACGAGTTGCCTGAAATCTCAGCACACACTTTTTCACCCAATCTTGATGAAACTTTCAGTTAATGATCAGTACACCAAGCCCACTTGGCTCGCCAAATTTCGTTCTTCTAGGTTAAACCGTTCATTGGCAGTAACCGGATTCATTTTGAGCTTTCACTCTGTTTTCTCCTATAGGGATACATGTATTTGGAACTCTAAATCAAACACGGTTTGTGCTAGCTCTTTGAAACTTGACACAATAAAGCAGTTTCAAGTTCTATCTCTATGGTTTGTTTGCTGTTGATGTTGCCCTAAGCAGAGACTGGCGAGAATCACTTTCAAGGAAAGGGCCTGCCAAGCTTCCAAAAAACTACGAGTTTCCTGAAATCTCAGCAAACACTTTTTCACCCAATCTTGATGAAACTTTCAGTTAATGATCAGTTACACCAATCCCACTTGGCTCGCCAAATTTCGTTCTTCTAGGTTAAACCGTTCGTTGGCAGGAACCGGTTTCATTTTGAGGTTTCACTCTGTTTTCTCCTATAGGGATACATGTATTTGGAACTCTAAATCAAACACGGTTTGTGCTAGCTCTTTGAAACTTGACACAATAAAGCAGTTTCAAGTTCTATCTCTCTGGTTTGTTTGCTGTTGATGTAGCCCTAAGCAGAGACTGGCGAGAATCACTTTCATGGAAAGGGCCTGCCAAGCTTCCAAAAAACTACGAGTTGCCTGAAATCTCAACAAACACTTTTTCACCCAATCTTGATGAAACTTTCAGGTAATGATCAGTACACCAATCCCACTTGGCTCGCCAAATTTCGTTCTTCTAGGTTAAACCGTTCGTTGGCAGTAACCGGTTTCATTTTGAGGTTTCACTCTGTTTTCTCCTATGGGGATACATGTATTTGGAACTCTAAATCAAACAAGGTTTGTGCTAGCTCTTTGAAACTTGACACAATAAAGCAGTTTCAAGTTCTATCTCTATGGTTTGTTTGCTGTTGATGTAGCCCTAAGCAGAGACTGGCGAGAATGACTTTCATGGAAAGGGCCTGCCAAGCTTCCAAAAACTACGAGTTGCCTGAAATCTCAGCAAACACTTTTTCACCCAATCTTGATGATACTTTCAGGTAATGATCAGTACACCAATCCCACTTGGCTCGCCAAATTTCGTTCTTCTAGGTTAAACCGTTCGTTGGCAGTAACGGTTTCATTTTGAGGTTTCACTCTGTTTTCTCCTATGGGGATACATGTATTTGGAACTCTAAATCAAACAAGGTTTGTGCTAGCTCTTTGAAACTTGACACAATAAAGCAGTTTCAAGTTCTATCTCTATGGTTTGTTTGCTGTTGATGTAGCCCTAAGCAGAGACTGGCGAGAATCACTTTCATGGAAAGGGCCTGCCAAGCTTCCAAAAAACTACGAGTTGCCTGAAATCTCAGCAAACACTTTTTCACCCAATCTTGATGAAACTTTCAGGTAATGATCACTACACCAATCCCACTTGGCTCGCCAAATTTCATTCTTCTAGGTTAAACCGTTCGTTGGCAGTAACCGGTTTCATTTTTAGGTTTCACTCTGTTTTCTCCTATAGGGATACATGTATTTGGAACTCTAAATCAAACTCGGTTTGTGCTAGCTCTTTCACACTTGACACAATAAAGCAGTTTCAAGTTCTATCTCTATGGTTTGTTTGCTGTTGATGTAGCCCTAAGCAGAGACTGGCGAGAATCACTTTCAAGGAAAGGGCCTGCCAAGCTTCCAAAAAACTACGAGTTGCCTGAAATCTCAGCAAACACTTTTTCACCCAATCTTGATGAAACTTTCAGGTAATGATCAGTACACCAATCCCATTTGGCTCGCCAAATTTCGTTCTTCTAGGTTAAACCGTTCGTTGGCAGTAACCGGTTTCATTTTGAGGTTTCACTGTGTTTTCTCCTATAGGGATACATGTATTTGGAACTCTAAATCAAACACGGTTTGTGCTAGCTCTTTGAAACTTGACACAATAAAGCAGTTTCAAGTTCTATCTCGATGGTTTGTTTGCTGTTGATGTAGCCCTAAGCAGAGACTGGCGAGAATCACTTTCATGGAAAGGGCCTGCCTAGCTTCCAAAAAACTACGAGTTCCCTGAAATCTCAGCAAACACTTTTTCACCCTATCTTGATGAAACTTTCAGGTAATGATCAGTACACCAATCCCACTTGGCTCGCCAAATTTCGTTCTTCTAGGTTAAACCGTTCATTGGCAGTAACCGGTTTCATTTTGAGGTTTCACTCTGTTTTCTCCTATAGGGATACATGTATTTGGAACTCTAAATCAAACTCGGTTTGTGCTAGCTCTTTGAAACTTGACACAATAAAGCAGTTTCAAGTTCTATCTCTATGGTTTGTTTCCTGTTGATGTAGCCCTAAACAGAGACTATCGAGAGTCACTTTTATGGAAAGGGCCTGCCAAGCTTCCAAAAAACTACGAGTTGCCTGAAACCTAGCAAACACTTTTCACCCAATCTTGATGAAACTTTCAGGTAATGATCAGTCCACCAATCCCACTTGGCTCGCCAAATTTCGTTCTTCTAGGTTAAACCTTTCGTTGGCAGTAACCGGTTTCATTTTGAGGTTTCACTGTGTTTTCTCCTATAGGGATACATGTATTTGGAACTCTAAATCAAACACGGTTTGTGCTAGCTCTTTGAAACTTGACACAATAAAGCAGTTTCAAGTTCTATCTCTATGGTTTGTTTGCTGTTGATGTAGCCCTAAGCAGAGACTGGCGAGAATCACTTTCATGGAAAGGGGCCTGCCAAGCTTCCAAAAAACTACGAGTTGCCTGAAATCTCAGCAAACACTTTTTCACCCAATCTTGATGATACTTTCAGGTAATGATGAGTACACCAATCCCACTTGGCTCGCCAAATTTTCATTCTCCTAGGTTAAACCGTTCGTTGGCAGTAACCGGTTTCATTTTGAGGTTTCATTCTGTTTTCTCCTATAGGGATACATGTATTTGGAACTCTGAATCAAACACGGTTTGTGGTAGCTCTTTGAAACTTGACACAATAAAGCAGTTTCAAGTTCTATCTCTATGGTTTGTTTGCTGTTGATGTAGCCCTAAGCAGAAACTGGCGAGAATCACTTTCATGGAAAGGGCCTGTCAAGCTTCCAAAGAACTACGAGTTGCCTGAAATCTCAGCAAACACTTTTTCACCAATCTTGATGAAACTTTCAGGTAATGATCAGTACACCAATCCCACTTGGCTCGCCAAATTTCGTTCTTCTAGGTTAAACCGTTCGTTGGCAGTATCCGGTTTCATTTTGAGGTTTCACTCTGTTTTCTCCTATAGGGATACATGTATTTGGAACTCTAAATCAAACACGGTTTGTGCTAGGTCTTTAAAACTTGACACAATAAAGCAGTTTCAAGTTCTATCTCTATGGTTTGTTTGCTGTTGATGTAGCCCTAAGCAGAGACTGGCGAGAATCACTTTCATGGAAAGGGCCTGCCAAGCTTCCAAAAAACTACGAGTTGCCTGAAATCTCAGCAAACACTTTTTCACCCAATCTCGATGAAACTTTCAGGAAATGATCAGTACACCAATCCCACTTGGCTCGCCAAATTTCGTTTCTTCTAGGTTAAACCGTTCGTTGGCAGTAACCGGTTTCATTTTGAGGTTTCACTCTGTTTTCTCCTATAGGGATACATGTATTTGGAACTCTAAATCAAAGACGGTTTGTGCTAGCTCTTTGAAACTTGACACAATAAAGCAGTTTCAAGTTCTATCTCTATGGTTTGTTTGCTGTTGATGTAGCCCTAAGCAGAGACTGGCGAGAATCACTTTCATGGAAAGGGCCTGCCAAGCTTCCAAAAAACTACGAGTTGCCTGAAATCTCAGCAAACACTTTTTCACCCAATCTTGATGAAACTTTCAGGTAATGATCAGTACACCAATCCCACTTGGCTTGCCAAATTTCGTTTTCTAGGTTAAACCGTTCGTTGGCAGTAACCGGTTTCATTTTGAGGTTTCACTCTGTTTTCTCCTATAGGGATACATGTATTTGGAACTCTAAATCAAACACGGTTTGTGCTAGCTCTTTGAAACTTGACACAATAAAGCAGTTTCAAGTTCTATCTCTATGGTTTGTTTGCTGTTGATGTAGCCCTAAGCAGAGACTGGTGAGAATCACTGTCATGGAAAGGGCCTGCCAAGCTTCCAAAAAACTACGAGTTACCTGAAATCTCAGCAAACACTTTTTCACCCAATCTTGATGAAACTTTCAGGTAATGATCAGTACACCAATCCCACTTGGCTCGCCAAATTTCGTTCTTCTAGTTTAAACCGTTCGTTGGCAGTAACCGGTTTCATTTTGAGGCTTCACTCTGTTTTCTCCTATAGGGATACATGTATTTGGAACTGTAAATCAAACAGGGTTTGTGCTAGCTCTATGAAACTTGACACAATAAAGCAGTTTCAAGTTCTATCTCTATGGTTTGTTTGCTGTTGATGTAGCCCTAAGCAGACTCTGGCGAGAATCACTTTCATGGAAAGGGCCTGCCAAGCTTCCAAAAAACTACGAGTTGCCTGAAATCTCAGCAAACACTTTTTCACCCAATCTTGATGAAACTATCAGGTAATGATCAGTACACCAATCCCACTTGGCTCGCCAAATTTCGTTCTTCTCGGTTAAACCATTCGTAGGCAGTAACCGGTTTCATTTTGAGGTTTCACTCTCTTTTCTCCTATAGGGATACATGTATTTGGAACTCTAAATCAAAGACGGTTTGTGCTAGCTCTTTGAAACTTGACACAATAAAGCAGTTTCAAGTTCTATCTCTATGGTTTGTTTGCTGTTGATGTAGCCCTAAGCAGAGACTGGCGAGAATCACTTTCATGGAAATGGCCTGCCAAGCTTCCAAAAAACTACGAGTTGCCTGAAATCTCAGCACACACTTTTTCACCCAATCTTGAAGAAACTTTCAGGTAATGATCAGTACACCAATCCCACTTGGCTCGCCAAATTTCGTTCTTCTAGGTTAAACCGTTCGTTGGCAGTAACCGGTTTCATTTTGAGGTTTCACTGTGTTTTCTCCTGTAGGGATACATGCATTTGGAACTCTAAATCAAACACGGTTTCTGCTAGCTCTTTGAAACTTGACACAATAAAGCAGTTTCAAGTTCTATCTCTATGGTTTGTTTGCTGTTGATGTAGCCCTAAGCAGACTCTGGCGAGAATCACTTTCATGGAAAGGGACTGCCAAGCTTCCAAAAAACTACGAGTTGCCTGAAATCTCAGCAAACACTTTTTCACCTAATCGTGATGATACTTTCAGGTAATGATCAGTACACCAATCCCACTTGGCTCGCCAAATTTCGTTCTTCTAGGTTAAACAGTTCGTTTGCAGTAACCGTTTTCATTTTGAAGTTTCACTCTGTTTTCTCCTATAGGGATACATGTATTTGGAACTCTAAATCAAACACGGTTTGTGCTAGCTCTTTGAAACTTGACACAATAAAGCAGTGTCAAGTTCTATCTCTATGGTTTGTTTGCTGTTGATGTAGCCCTAAGCAGAGACTGGCGAGAATCACTTTCATGGAAAGGGCCTGCCAAGCTTCCAAAAACTACGAGTTTCCTGAAATCTCAGCAAACACTTTTTCACCCAATCTTGATGAAACTTTCAGATAATGATCAGTACACCGATCCCACTTGGCTCGCCAAATTTCGTTCTTCTAGGTTAAACCGTTCGTTGGCAATAACCGGTTTCATTTTGAGGTTTCACTCTGTTTTCTCCTATAGGGATACATGTATTTGGAACTCTAAATCAACACGGTTTGTGCTAGCTCTTTGAAACTTGACACAATAAAGCAGTGTCAAGTACTCTCTATATGGTTTGTTTGCTGTTGATGTAGCCCTAAGCAGAGACTGGCGAGAGTCACTTTCATGGAAAGGGCCTGCCAAGCTTCCAAAAAACTACGAGTTGCCTGAAATCTCAGCAAACACTTATTCACCCAATCTTGATGATACTTTCAGGTAATGATCAGTCCACCAATCCCACTTGGCTCGCCAAATTTCGTTCTTCTAGGTTAAACCGTTCCTTGGCAGTAACCGGTTTCATTTTGAGGTTTCACTCTGTTTTCTCCTATAGGGATACATGTATTTGGAACTCTAAATCAAAGACGGTTTGTGCTAGCTCTTTGAAACTTGACACAATAAAGCAGTTTCAAGTTCTATCTCTATGGTTTGTTTGCTGTTGATGTAGCCCTAAGCAGAGACTGGCGAGAATCACTTTCATGGAAAGGGCCTGTCAAGCTTCCAAAAAACTACGAGTTGCCTGAAATCTCAGCAAACACTTTTTCACCCAATCTTGATGATACTCTCAGGTAATGATCAGTACACCAATCCCACTTGGCTCGACAAATTTCGTTCTTCTAGGTTAAACGTTCGTTGGCAGTAACCAGTTTCATTTTGAGGTTTCACTCTGTTTTCTCCTATAGGGATACATGTATTTGGAACTCTAAATCAAACACGGTTTGTGCTAGCTCTTTGAAACTTGACACAATAAAGCAGTGTCAAGTTCTATCTCTATGGTTTGTTTGCTGTTGATGTAGCCCTAAGCAGAGACTGGCGAGAATCAGTTTCA
Organism: Ictidomys tridecemlineatus; assembly: GCF_052094955.1. Taxonomy (NCBI): domain Eukaryota; kingdom Metazoa; phylum Chordata; class Mammalia; order Rodentia; family Sciuridae; genus Ictidomys; species Ictidomys tridecemlineatus. The sequence continues at coordinate 15,464 of NW_027521799.1, forward strand.
TGGAAAGGGCCTGCCAAGAATCCAAAAAACTACGAGTTGCCTGAAATCTCACACACACTTTTTCACCCAATCTTGATGATACTTTCAGGTAATTATCAGTACACCAATCCCACTTGGCTCGCCAAATTTCGTTCTTCTAGGTTAAACCGTTCGTTGGCAGTAACCGGTTTCATTTTGAGGTTTCACTGTGTTTTCTCCTGTAGGGATACATGCATTTGGAACTCTAAATCAAACACGGTTTCTGCTAGCTCTTTGAAACTTGACACAATAAAGCAGTTTCAAGTTCTATCTCTATGGTTTGTTTGCTGTTGATGTAGCCCTAAGCAGACTCTGGCGAGAATCACTTTCATGGAAAGGGCCTGCCAAGCTTCCAAAAAACTACGAGTTGCCTGAAATCTCAGCAAACACTTTTTCACCCAATCGTGATGATACTTTCAGGTAATGATCAGTACACCAATCCCACTTGGCTCGCCAAATTTCGTTCTTCTAGGTTAAACCGTTCATTGGCAGTAACCGGTTTCATTTTGAGGTTTCACTCTGTTTTCTCCTATAGGGATACATGTATTTGGAACTCTAATCAAACACGGTTTGTGCTAGCTCTTTGAAACTTGACACAATAAAGCAGTTTCAAGTTCTATCTCTATGGTTTGTTTGCTGTTGATGTAGCCCTAAGCAGAGACTGGCGAGAATCACTTTCATGGAAAGGGCCTGCCAAGCTTCCAAAAAACTACGAGTTGCCTGAAATCTCAGCAAACACTTTTTCACCCAATCTTGATGATACTTTCAGGTAATGATCAGTAGACTGATCCCACTTGGCTCGCCAAATTTCGTTCTTCTAGGTTAAACCGTTCGTTGGCAGTAACCGGTTTCATTTTGAGGTTTCAATCTGTTTTCTCCTATAGGGATACATGTATTTGGAACTCTAAATCAAACACGGTTTGTGCTAGCTCTTTGAAACTTGACACAATAAAGCAGTGTCAAGTACTATCTATATGGTTTGTTTGCTGTTGATGTAGCCCTAAGCAGAGACTGGCGAGAGTCACTTTCATGGAAAGGGCCTGCCAAGCTTCCAAAAAACTACGAGTTGCCTGAAATCTCAGCAAACACTTATTCACCCAATCTTGATGATACTTTCAGGTAATGATCAGTCCACCAATCCCACTTGGCTCGCCAAATTTCGTTCTTCTAGGTTAAACCGTTCCTTGGCAGTAACCGGTTTCATTTTGAGGTTTCACTCTGTTTTCTCCTATAGGGATACATGTATTTGGAACTCTAAATCAAACACGGTTTGTGCTAGCTCTTTGAAACTTGACACAATAAAGCAGTTTCAAGTTCTATCTCTATGGTTTGTTTGCTGTTGATGTAGCCCTAAGCAGAGACTGGCGAGAATCACTTTCATGGAAAGGGCCTGCCAAGCTTCCAAAAAACTACGAGTTGCCTGAAATCTCAGCAAACACTTTTTCACCCAATCTTGATGATACTCTCAGGTAATGATCAGTACACCAATCCCACTTGGCTCGACAAATTTCGTTCTTCTAGGTTAAACGGTTCGTTGGCAGTAACCAGTTTCATTTTGAGGTTTCACTCTGTTTTCTCCTATAGGGATACATGTATTTGGAACTCTAAATCAAACACGGTTTGTGCTAGCTCTTTGAAACTTGACACAATAAAGCAGTGTCAAGTTCTATCTCTATGGTTTGTTTGCTGTTGATGTAGCCCTAAGCAGAGACTGGCGAGAATCACTTTCATGGAAAGGGCCTGCCAAGAATCCAAAAAACTACGAGTTGCCTGAAATCTCACCACACACTTTTTCACCCAATCTTGATGATACTTTCAGGTAATGATCAGTACACCAATCCCACTTGGCTCGCCAAATTTCGTTCTTCTAGGTTAAACCGTTCGTTGGCAGTAACCGGTTTCATTTTGAGGTTTCACTGTGTTTTCTCCTGTAGGGATACATGCATTTGGAACTCGAAATCAAACACGGTTTCTGCTAGCTCTTTGAAACTTGACACAATAAAGCAGTTTCAAGTTCTATCTCTATGGTTTGTTTGCTGTTGATGTAGCCCTAAGCAGACTCTGGCGAGAATCACTTTCATGGAAAGGGCCTGCCAAGCTTCCAAAAAACTACGAGTTGCCTGAAATCTCAGCAAACACTTTTTTACCCAATCGTGATGATACTTTCAGGTAATGATCAGTACACCAATCCCACTTGGCTCGCCAAATTTCGTTCTTCTAGGTTAAACAGTTCGTTTGCAGTAACCGTTTTCATTTTGAAGTTTCACTCTGTTTTCTCCTATAGGGATACATGTATTTGGAACTCTAAGTCAAACACGGTTTGTGCTAGCTCTTTGAAACTTGACACAATAAAGCAGTTTCAAGTTCTATCTCTATGGTTTGTTTGCTGTTGATGTAGCCCTAAGCAGAGACTGGCGAGAATCACTTTCATGGAAAGGGCCTGCCAAGCTTCCAAAAAACTACGAGTTGCCTGAAATCTCAGCAAACACTTTTTCACCCAATCTTGATGATACTTTCAGGTAATGATCAGTAGACCGATCCCACTTGGCTCGCCAAATTTCGTTCTTCTAGGTTAAACCGTTCGTTGGCAGTAACCGGTTTCATTTTGAGGTTTCACTGTGTTATCTCCTATAGGGATACATGTATTTGGAACTCTAAATCAAACACGGTTTGTGCTAGCTGTTTGAAACTTGACACAATAAAGCAGTTTCAAGTTCTATCTCTATGGTTTGTTTGCTGTTGATGTAGCCCTAAGCGGAGACTGGCGAGAATCACTTTCATGGAAAGGTCCTGCCAAGCTTCCAAAAAACTTCGAGTTTCCTGAAATCTCAGCAAACACTTTTTCACCCAATCTTGATGATACGTTCAGGTAACGATTAGTACACCAATTCCACTTAGCTCGCCAAATTTCGTTCTTCTAGGTTAAACCGTTCCTTGGCAGTATCCGGTTTCATTTTGAGGTTTCACTCTGTTTTCTCCTATAGGGATACATGTATTTGGAAGTCTAAATCAAACACGGTTTGTGCTAGCTCTTTGAAACTTGACACAATAAAGCAGTTTCAAGTTCTATCTCTATGGTTTGTTTGCTGTTGATGTAGACCTAAGCAGAGACTGGCGAGAATCCCTTCCATGGAAAGGGCCTGTCAAGCTTCCAAAAAACTACGAGTTGCCTGAAATCTCAGCAAACACTTTTTCACCCAATCTTGATGATACTCTCAGGTAATGATCAGTACACCAATCCCACTTGGCTCGACAAATTTCGTTCTTCTAGGTTAAACGGTTCGTTGGCAGTAACCAGTTTCATTTTGAGGTTTCACTCTGTTTTCTCCTATAGGGATACATGTATTTGGAACTCTAAATCAAACACGGTTTGTGCTAGCTCTTTGAAACTTGACACAATAAAGCAGTGTCAAGTTCTATCTCTATGGTTTGTTTGCTGTTGATGTAGCCCTAAGCAGAGACTGGCGAGAATCACTTTCATGGAAAGGGCCTGCCAAGAATCCAAAAAACTACGAGTTGCCTGAAATCTCACCACACACTTTTTCACCCAATCTTGATGATACTTTCAGGTAATTATCAGTACACCAATCCCACTTGGCTCGCCAAATTTCGTTCTTCTAGGTTAAACCATTCGTTGGCAGTAACCGGTTTCATTTTGAGGTTTCACTGTGTTTTCTCCTGTAGGGATACATGCATTTGGAACTCTAAATCAAACACGGTTTCTGCTAGCTCTTTGAAACTTGACACAATAAAGCAGTTTCAAGTTCTATCTCTATGGTTTGTTTGCTGTTGATGTAGCCCTAAGCAGACTCTGGCGAGAATCACTTTCATGGAAAGGGCCTGCCAAGCTTCCAAAAAACTACGAGTTGCCTGAAATCTCAGCAAACACTTTTTCACCCAATCGTGATGATACTTTCAGGTAATGATCAGTACACCAATCCCACTTGGCTCGCCAAATTTCGTTCTTCTAGGTTAAACAGTTCGTTTGCAGTAACCGTTTTCATTTTGAAGTTTCACTCTGTTTTCTCCTATAGGGATACATGTATTTGGAACTCTAAATCAAACACGGTTCTTGCTAGCTCTTTGAAACTTGACACAATAAAGCAGTTTCAAGTTCTATCTCTATGGTTTGTTTGCTGTTGATGGAGCCCTAAGCAGAGACTGGCGAGAACCACTTGCATGGAAAGGGCCTGCCAAGCTTCCAAAAAACTACGAGTTGCCTGAAATCTCAGCAAACACTTTTTCACCCAATCTTGATGAAACTTTCAGGAAATGATCAGTACACCAATCCCACTTGGCTCGCCAAATTTCGTTCTTCTAGGTTAAACCGTTCGTTGGCAGTAACGGGTTTCATTTTGAGGTTTCACTCTGTTTTCTCCTATGGGGATACATGTATTTGGAACTCTAAATCAAACACGGTTTGTGCTAGCTCTTTGAAACTTGACACAATAAAGCAGTTTCAAGTTCTATCTCTATGGTTTGTTTGCTGTTGATGTAGCCCTAAGCAGAGACTGGCGAGAATCACTTTCATGGAAAGGGCCTGCCAAGCTTCCAAAAAACTACGAGTTTCCTGAAATCTCAGCAAACACTTTTTCACCCAATCTTGATGATACTTTCAGGTAATGATCAGTCCACCAATCCCACTTGGCTCGCCAAATTTCGTTCTTCTAGGTTAAACCTTTCGTTGGCAGTAACCGGTTTCATTTTGAGGTTTCACTGTGTTTTCTCCTATAGGGATACATGTATTTGGAACTCTAAATCAAACACGGTTTGTGCTAGCTCTTTGAAACTTGACACAATAAAGCAGTTTCAAGTTCTATCTCTATGGTTTGTTTGCTGTTGATGTAGCCCTAAGCAGAGACTGGCGAGAATCACTTTCATGGAAAGGGCCTGCCAAGCTTCCAAAAAACTACGAGTTGCCTGAAATCTCAGCAAACACTTTTTCACCCAATCTTGATGATACTTTCAGGTAATGATGAGTACACCAATCCCACTTGGCTCGCCAAATTTCATTCTCCTAGGTTAAACCGTTCGTTGGCAGTAACCGGTTTCATTTTGAGGTTTCATTCTGTTTTCTCCTATAGGGATACATGTATTTGGAACTCTGAATCAAACACGGTTTGTGGTAGCTCTTTGAAACTTGACACAATAAAGCAGTTTCAAGTTCTATCTCTATGGTTTGTTTGCTGTTGATGTAGCCCTAAGCAGAAACTGGCGAGAATCACTTTCATGGAAAGGGCCTGTCAAGCTTCCAAAGAACTACGAGTTGCCTGAAATCTCAGCAAACACTTTTTCACCAATCTTGATGAAACTTTCAGGTAATGATCAGTACACCAATCCCACTTGGCTCGCCAAATTTCGTTCTTCTAGGTTAAACCGTTCGTTGGCAGTATCCGGTTTCATTTTGAGGTTTCACTCTGTTTTCTCCTATAGGGATACATGTATTTGGAACTCTAAATCAAACACGGTTTGTGCTAGGTCTTTAAAACTTGACACAATAAAGCAGTTTCAAGTTCTATCTCTATGGTTTGTTTGCTGTTGATGTAGCCCTAAGCAGAGACTGGCGAGAATCACTTTCATGGAAAGGGCCTGCCAAGCTTCCAAAAAACTACGAGTTGCCTGAAATCTCAGCAAACACTTTTTCACCCAATCTCGATGAAACTTTCAGGAAATGATCAGTACACCAATCCCACTTGGCTCGCCAAATTTCGTTCTTCTAGGTTAAACCGTTCGTTGGCAGTAACCGGTTTCATTTTGAGGTTTCACTCTGTTTTCTCCTATAGGGATACATGTATTTGGAACTCTAAATCAAAGACGGTTTGTGCTAGCTCTTTGAAACTTGACACAATAAAGCAGTTTCAAGTTCTATCTCTATGGTTTGTTTGCTGTTGATGTAGCCCTAAGCAGAGACTGGCGAGAATCACTTTCATGGAAAGGGCCTGCCAAGCTTCCAAAAAACTACGAGTTGCCTGAAATCTCAGCAAACACTTTTTCACCCAATCTCGATGAAACTTTCAGGTAATGATCAGTACACCAATCCCACTTGGCTCGCCAAATTTCGTTCTTCTAGGTTAAACCGTTCGTTGGCAGTAACCGGTTTCATTTTGAGGTTTCACTCTGTTTTCTCCTATAGGGATACATGTATTTGGAACTCTAAATCAAACACGGTTTGTGCTAGCTCTTTGAAACTTGACACAATAAAGCAGTTTCCAGTTCTATCTCTATGGTTTGTTTGCTGTTGATGTCGCCCTAAGCAGAGACTGGCGAGAATCACTTTCATGGAAAGGGCCTGCCAAGCTTCCAAAAAACTACGAGTTGCCTGAAATCTCAGCAAACACTTTTTCACCCAATCTTGATGAAACTTTCAGGTAATGATCAGTACACCAATCCCACTTGGCTCGCCAAATTTCGTTCTTCTAGGTTAAACCGTTCGTTGGCAGTAACCGGTTTCATTTTGAGGTTTCACTGTGTTTTCTCCTATAGGGATACATGTATTTGGAACTCTAAATCAAACACGGTTTGTGCAAGCTATTTGAAACTTGACACTATAAAGCAGTTTCAAGTTCTATCTCTATGGTTTGTTTGCTGTTGATGTAGCCCTAAACGGAGACTGGCGAGAATCACTTTCATGGAAAGGGCCTGCCAAGCTTCCAAAGAACTACGAGTTGCCTGAAATCTCAGCAAACACTTTTTAAACCAATCTTGATGAAACTTTCAGGTAATGATCAGTACACCAATCCCACTTGGCTCGACAAATTTCGTTCTTCTAGGTTAAACCGTTCGTTGGCAGTAACCGGTTTCATTTTGAGGTTTCACTCTGTTTTCTCCTATAGGGATACATGTATTTGGAACTCTAAATCAAACACGGTTTGTGCTAGCTCTTTGAAACTTGACACAATAAAGCAGTTTCAAGTTTTATCTCTATGGTTTGTTTGCTGTTGATGTAGCCCTAAGCAGAGACTGGCGAGAATCACTTTCATGGAAAGGGCCTGCCAAGCTTCCAAAAAACTACGAGTTGCCTGAAATCTCAGCAAACACTTTTTCACCCAATCTTGATGAAACTTTCAGGTAATGATCAGTACACCAATCCCACTTGGCTCGCCAAATTTCGTTTTTCTAGGTTAAACCGTTCGTTGGCAGTAACCGGTTTCATTTTGAGGTTTCACTCTGTTTTTTCCTATAGGGATACATGTATTTGGAACTCTAAATCAAACACGGTTTGTGCTAGCTCTTTGAATCTTGACACAATAAAGCAGTTTCAAGTTCTATCTCTATGGTTTGTTTGCTGTTGATGTAGCCCTAAGCAGAGACTGGCGAGAATCACTTTCATGGAAAGGGCCTGCCAAGCTTCCAAAAAACTACGAGTTGCCTGAAATCTCAGCCAACACTTTTTCACCCAATCGTGATGAAACTTTCAGGTAATGATCAGTACACCAATCCCACTTGGCTCGCCAAATTTCGTTCTTCTAGGTTAAACCGTTCGTTGGCAGTAACCGGTTTCATTTTGAGGTTTCACTGTGTTTTCTCCTATAGGGATACATGTATTTGGAACTCTAAATCAAACACGGTTTGTGCTCGCTCTTTGAAACTTGACACAGTAAAGCAGTTTCAAGTTTTATCTCTATGGTTTGTTTGCTGTTGATGTAGCCCTAAGCAGAGACTGGCGAGAATCACTTTCATGGAAAGGGCCTGCCAAGCTTCCAAAAAACTACTAGTTGCCTGAAATCTCAGCAAACACTTTTTCACCCAATCTTGATGAAACTTTCAGGTAATGATCAGTACACCAATCCCACTTGGCTCGCCAAATTTCGTTCTTCTAGGTTAAACCGTTCGTTGGCAGGAACCGGTTTCATTTTGAGGTTTCACTCTGTTTTCTCCTATAGGGATACATGTATTTGGAACTCTAAATCAAACACGGTTTGTGCTAGCTCTTTGAAACTTGACACAATAAAGCAGTTTCAAGTTCTATCTCTATGGTTTGTTTGCTGTTGATGTAGCCCTAAGCAGAGACTGGCGAGAATCACTTTCATGGAAAGGGCCTGCCAAGCTTCCAAAAAACTACGAGTTGCCTGAAATCTCAGCAAACACTTTTTCACCCAATCTTGATGAAACTTTCAGGTAATGATCAGTACACCAATCCCACTTGGCTCGCCAAATTTCGTTCTTCTAGGTTAAACCGTTCGTTGGCAGTAACCGGTTTCATTTTGAGGTTTCACTGTGTTTTCTCCTATAGGGATACATGTATTTGGAACTCTAAATCAAACACGGTTTGTGCTTGCATTTTGAAACTTGACACTATAAAGCAGTTTCAAGTTCTATCTCTATGGTTTGTTTGCTGTTGATGTAGCCCTAAACGGAGACTGGCGAGAATCACTTTCATGGAAAGGGCCTGCCAAGCTTCCAAAAAACTACGAGTTGCCTGAAATCTCAGCAAACACTTTTTAAACCAATCTTGATGAAACTTTCAGGTAATGATCAGTACACCAATCCCACTTGGCTAGCCAAATTTCGTTCTTCTAGGTTAAACCGTTCGTTGGCAGTAACCGGTTTCATTTTGAGGTTTCACTCTGTTTTCTCCTATAGGGATACATGTATTTGGAACTCTAAATCAAACACGGTTTGTGCTAGCTCTTTGAAACTTGACACAATAAAGCAGTTTCAAGTTCTATCTCTATGGTTTGTTTGCTGTTGATGTAGCCCTAAGCAGAGACTGGCGAGAATCACTTTCATGGAAAGGGCCTGCCAAGCTTCCAAAAAACTACGAGTTGCCTGAAATATCAGCAAACACTTTTTCACCCAATCTTGATGATACTTTCAGGTAATGATCAGTACACCAATCCCACTTGGCTTGCCAAATTTCGTTCTCCTAGGTTAAACCGTTCGTTGGCAGTAACCGGTTTCATTTTGAGGTTTCATTCTGTTTTCTCCTATAGGGATACATGTATTTGGAACTCTAAATCAAACACGGTTTGTGGTAGCTCTTTGAAACTTGACACAATAAAGCAGTTTCAAGTTCTATCTCTATGGTTTGTTTGCTGTTGATGTAGCCCTAAGCAGAAACTGGCGAGAATCACTTTCATGGAAAGGGCCTGTCAAGCTTCCAAAGAACTATGAGTTGCCTGAAATCTCAGCAAACACTTTTTCACCAATCTTGATGAAACTTTCAGGTAACGATCAGTACACCAATCCCACTTGGCTCGCCAAATTTCGTTCTTCTAAGTTAAACCGTTCGTTGGCAGTAACCGGTTTCATTTTGAGGTTTCACTCTGTTTTCTCCTATAGGGATACATGTATTTGGAACTCTAAATCAAACACGGTTTGTGCTAGGTCTTTAAAACTTGACACAATAAAGCAGTTTCAAGTTCTATCTCTATGGTTTGTTTGCTGTTGATGTAGCCCTAAGCAGAGACTGGCGAGAATCACTTTCATGGAAAGGGCCTGCCAAGCTTCCAAAAAACTACGAGTTGCCTGAAATCTCAGCAAACACTTTTTCACCCAATCTCGATGAAACTTTCAAGTAATGATCAGTACACCAATCCCACTTGGCTCGCCAAATTTCGTTCTTCTAGGTTAAACCGTTCGTTGGCAGTAACCGGTTTCATTTTGAGGTTTTACTCTGTTTTCTCCTATAGGGATACATGTATTTGGAACTCTAAATCAAACACGGTTTGTGCTAGCTCTTTGAATCTTGACACAATAAAGGAGTTTCAAGTTCTATCTCTATGGTTTGTTTGCTGTTGATGTAGCCCTAAGCAGAGACTGGCGAGAATCATTTTCATGGAAAGGGCCTGCCAAGCTTCCAAAAAACTACGAGTTGCCTGAAATCTCAGCAAACACTTTTTCACCCAATCTCGATGAAACTTTCAGGTAATGATCAGTACACCAATCCCACTTGGCTCGCCAAATTTCGTTCTTCTAGGTTAAACCGTTCGTTGGCAGTAACCGGTTTCATTTTGAGGTTTCACTCTGTTTTCTCCTATAGGGATACATGTATTTGGAACTCTAAATCAAACACGGTTTGTGCTAGCTCTTTGAAACTTGACACAATAAAGCAGTTTCAAGTTCTATCTCTATGGTTTGTTTGCTGTTGATGTAGCCCTAAGCAGAGACTGGCGAGAATCACATTCATGGAAAGGGCCTGCCAAGCTTCCAAAAAACTACGAGTTGCCTGAAATCTCAGCAAACACTTTTTCACCCAATCTTGATGAAACTTTCAGGTAATGATCAGTACACCAATCCCACTTGGCTCGCCAAATTTCGTTCTTCTAGGTTAAACCGTTCGTTGGCAGGAACCGGTTTCATTTTGAGGTTTCACTCTGTTTTCTCCTATAGGGATACATGTATTTGGAACTCTAAATCAAACACGGTTTGTGCTAGCTCTTTGAAACTTGACACAATAAAGCAGTTTCAAGTTCTATCTCTATGGTTTGTTTGCTGTTGATGTAGCCCTAAGCAGAGACTGGCGAGAATCACTTTCATGGAAAGGGCCTGCCAAGCTTCCAAAAAACTACGAGTTGCCTGAAATATCAGCAAACACTTTTTCACCCAATCTTGATGATACTTTCAGGTAATGATCAGTACACCAATCCCACTTGGCTTGCCAAATTTCGTTCTCCTAGGTTAAACCGTTCGTTGGCAGTAACCGGTTTCATTTTGAGGTTTCATTCTCTTTTCTCCTATAGGGATACATGTATTTGGAACTCTAAATCAAACACGGTTTGTGGTAGCTCTTTGATACTTGACACAATAAAGCAGTTTCAAGTTCTATCTCTATGGTTTGTTTGCTGTTGATGTAGCCCTAAGCAGAAACTGGCGAGAATCACTTTCATGGAAAGGGCCTGTCAAGCTTCCAAAGAACTACGAGTTGCCTGAAATGTCAGCAAACACTTTTTCACCAATCTTGATGAAACTTTCAGGTAATGATCAGTACACCAATCCCACTTGGCTCGCCAAATTTCGTTCTTCTAGGTTAAACCGTTCGTTGGCAGTAACCGGTTTCATTTTGAGGTTTCACTCTGTTTTCTCCTATAGGGATACATGTATTTGGAACTCTAAATCAAACACGGTTTGTGCTAGGTCTTTAAAACTTGACACAATAAAGCAGTTTCAAGTTCTATCTCTATGGTTTGTTTGCTGTTGATGTAGCCCTAAGTAGAGACTGGCGAGAATCACTTTCATGGAAAGGGCCTGCCAAGCTTCCAAAAAACTACGAGTTGCCTGAAATATCAGCAAACACTTTTTCACCCAATCTTGATGATACTTTCAGGTAATGATCAGTACACCAATCCCACTTGGCTTGCCAAATTTCGTTCTCCTAGGTTAAACCGTTCATTGGCAGTAACCGGTTTCATTTTGAGGTTTCATTCTCTTTTCTCCTATAGGGATACATGTATTTGGAACTCTAAATCAAACACGGTTTGTGGTAGCTCTTTGAAACTTGACACAATAAAGCAGTTTCAAGTTCTATCTCTATGGTTTGTTTGCTGTTGATGTAGCCCTAAGCAGAAACTGGTGAGAATCACTTTCATGGAAAGGGCCTGTCAAGCTTCCAAAGAACTACGAGTTGCCTGAAATGTCAGCAAACACTTTTTCACCAATCTTGAAGAAACTTTCAGGTAATGATCAGTACACCAATCCCACTTGGCTCGCCAAATTTCGTTCTTCTAGGTTAAACCGTTCGTTGGCAGTAACCGGTTTCATTTTGAGGTTTCACTCTGTTTTCTCCTATAGGGATACATGTATTTGGAACTCTAAATCAAACACGGTTTGTGCTAGGTCTTTAAAACTTGACACAATAAAGCAGTTTCAAGTTCTATCTCTATGGTTTGTTTGCTGTTGATGTAGCCCTAAGCAGAGACTGGCGAGAATCACTTTCATGGAAAGGGCCTGCCAAGCTTCCAAAAAACTACGAGTTGCCTGAAATCTCAGCAAACACTTTTTCACCCAATCTCGATGAAACTTTCAGGTAATGATCAGTACACCAATCCCACTTGGCTCGCCAAATTTCGTTCTTCTAGGTTAAACCGTTCGTTGGCAGTAACCGGTTTCATTTTGAGGTTTCACTGTGTTTTCTCCTATAGGGATACATGTATTTGGAACTCTAAATCAAACACGGTTTGTGCTAGCTCTTTGAAACTTGACACTATAAAGCAGTTTCAAGTTCTATCTCTATGGTTTGTTTGCTGTTGATGTAGCCCTAAACGAAGACTGGCGAGAATCACTTTCATGGAAAGGGCCTGCCAAGCTTCCAAAAAACTACGAGTTGCCTGAAATCTCAGCAAACACTTTTTAAACCAATCTTGATGAAACTTTCAGGTAATGATCAGTACACCAATCCCACTTGGCTCGCCAAATTTCGTTCTTCTAGGTTAAACCGTTCGTTGGCAGTAACCGGTTTCATTTTGAGGTTTCACTCTGTTTTCTCCTATAGGGATACATGTATTTGGAACTCTAAATCAAACACGGTTTGTGCTAGCTCTTTGAAACTTGACACAATAAAGCAGTTTCAAGTTCTATCTCTATGGTTTGTTTGCTGTTGATGTAGCCCTAAGCAGAGACTAGCGAGAATCACTTTCATGGAAAGGGCCTGCCAAGCTTCCAAAAAACTACGAGTTGCCTGAAATATCAGCAAACACTTTTTCACCCAATCTTGATGATACTTTCAGGTAATGATCAGTACACCAATCCCACTTGGCTTGCCAAATTTCGTTCTCCTAGGTTAAACCGTTCGTTGGCAGTAACCGGTTTCATTTTGAGGTTTCATTCTGTTTTCTCCTATAGGGATACATGTATTTGGAACTCTAAATCAAACACGGTTTGTGGTAGCTCTTTGAAACTTGACACAATAAAGCAGTTTCAAGTTCTATCTCTATGGTTTGTTTGCTGTTGCTGTAGCCCTAAGCAGAAACTGGCGAGAATCACTTTCATGGAAAGGGCCTGTCAAGCTTCCAAAGAACTACGAGTTGCCTGAAATCTCAGCAAACACTTTTTCACCAATCTTGATGAAACTTTCACGTAATGATCAGTACACCAATCCCACTTGGCTCGCCAAATTTCGTTCTTCTAGGTTAAACCGTTCGTTGGCAGTAACCGGTTTCATTTTGAGGTTTCACTCTGTTTTCTCCTATAGGGATACATGTATTTGGAACTCTAAATCAAACACGGTTTGTGCTAGGTCTTTAAAACTTGACACAATAAAGCAGTTTCAAGTTCTATCTCTATGGTTTGTTTGCTGTTGATGTAGCCCTAAGCAGAGACTGGCGAGAATCACTTTCATGGAAAGGGCCTGCCAAGCTTCCAAAAAACTACGAGTTGCCTGAAATCTCAGCAAACACTTTTTCACCCAATCTCGATGAAACTTTCAGGAAATGATCAGTACACCAATCCCACTTGGCTCGCCAAATTTCGTTCTTCTAGGTTAAACCGTTCGTTGGCAGTAACCGGTTTCATTTTGAGGTTTCATTCTGTTTTCTCCTATAGGGATACATGTATTTGGAACTCTAAATCAAACACGGTTTGTGGTAGCTCTTTGAAACTTGACACAATAAAGCAGTTTCAAGTTCTATCTCTATGGTTTGTTTGCTGTTGATGTAGCCCTAAGCAGAAACTGGCGAGAATCACTTTCATGGAAAGGGCCTGTCAAGCTTCCAAAGAACTATGAGTTGCCTGAAATCTCAGCAAACACTTTTTCACCAATCTTGATGAAACTTTCAGGTAACGATCAGTACACCAATCCCACTTGGCTCGCCAAATTTCGTTCTTCTAAGTTAAACCGTTCGTTGGCAGTAACCGGTTTCATTTTGAGGTTTCACTCTGTTTTCTCCTATAGGGATACATGTATTTGGAACTCTAAATCAAACACGGTTTGTGCTAGGTCTTTAAAACTTGACACAATAAAGCAGTTTCAAGTTCTATCTCTATGGTTTGTTTGCTGTTGATGTAGCCCTAAGCAGAGACTGGCGAGAATCATTTTCATGGAAAGGGCCTGCCAAGCTTCCAAAAAACTACGAGTTGCCTGAAATCTCAGCAAACACTTTTTCACCCAATCTCGATGAAACTTTCAGGTAATGATCAGTACACCAATCCCACTTGGCTCGCCAAATTTCGTTCTTCTAGGTTAAACCGTTCGTTGGCAGTAACCGGTTTCATTTTGAGGTTTCACTCTGTTTTCTCCTATAGGGATACATGTATTTGGAACTCTAAATCAAACACGGTTTGTGCTAGCTCTTTGAAACTTGACACAATAAAGCAGTTTCAAGTTCTATCTCTATGGTTTGTTTGCTGTTGATGTAGCTCTAAGCAGAGACTGGCGAGAATCACATTCATGGAAAGGGCCTGCCAAGCTTCCAAAAAACTACGAGTTGCCTGAAATCTCAGCAAACACTTTTTCACCCAATCTTGATGAAACTTTCAGGTAATGATCAGTACACCAATCCCACTTGGCTCGCCAAATTTCGTTCTTCTAGGTTAAACCGTTCGTTGGCAGGAACCGGTTTCATTTTGAGGTTTCACTCTGTTTTCTCCTATAGGGATACATGTATTTGGAACTCTAAATCAAACACGGTTTGTGCTAGCTCTTTGAAACTTGACACAATAAAGCAGTTTCAAGTTCTATCTCTATGGTTTGTTTGCTGTTGATGTAGCCCTAAGCAGAGACTGGCGAGAATCACTTTCATGGAAAGGGCCTGCCAAGCTTCCAAAAAACTACGAGTTGCCTGAAATATCAGCAAACACTTTTTCACCCAATCTTGATGATACTTTCAGGTAATGATCAGTACACCAATCCCACTTGGCTTGCCAAATTTCGTTCTCCTAGGTTAAACCGTTCGTTGGCAGTAACCGGTTTCATTTTGAGGTTTCATTCTCTTTTCTCCTATAGGGATACATGTATTTGGAACTCTAAATCAAACACGGTTTGTGGTAGCTCTTTGATACTTGACACAATAAAGCAGTTTCAAGTTCTATCTCTATGGTTTGTTTGCTGTTGATGTAGCCCTAAGCAGAAACTGGCGAGAATCACTTTCATGGAAAGGGCCTGTCAAGCTTCCAAAGAACTACGAGTTGCCTGAAATGTCAGCAAACACTTTTTCACCAATCTTGATGAAACTTTCAGGTAATGATCAGTACACCAATCCCACTTGGCTCGCCAAATTTCGTTCTTCTAGGTTAAACCGTTCGTTGGCAGTAACCGGTTTCATTTTGAGGTTTCACTCTGTTTTCTCCTATAGGGATACATGTATTTGGAACTCTAAATCAAACACGGTTTGTGCTAGGTCTTTAAAACTTGACACAATAAAGCAGTTTCAAGTTCTATCTCTATGGTTTGTTTGCTGTTGATGTAGCCCTAAGTAGAGACTGGCGAGAATCACTTTCATGGAAAGGGCCTGCCAAGCTTCCAAAAAACTACGAGTTGCCTGAAATATCAGCAAACACTTTTTCACCCAATCTTGATGATACTTTCAGGTAATGATCAGTACACCAATCCCACTTGGCTTGCCAAATTTCGTTCTCCTAGGTTAAACCGTTCATTGGCAGTAACCGGTTTCATTTTGAGGTTTCATTCTCTTTTCTCCTATAGGGATACATGTATTTGGAACTCTAAATCAAACACGGTTTGTGGTAGCTCTTTGAAACTTGACACAATAAAGCAGTTTCAAGTTCTATCTCTATGGTTTGTTTGCTGTTGATGTAGCCCTAAGCAGAAACTGGCGAGAATCACTTTCATGGAAAGGGCCTGTCAAGCTTCCAAAGAACTACGAGTTGCCTGAAATGTCAGCAAACACTTTTTCACCAATCTTGAAGAAACTTTCAGGTAATGATCAGTACACCAATCCCACTTGGCTCGCCAAATTTCGTTCTTCTAGGTTAAACCGTTCGTTGGCAGTAACCGGTTTCATTTTGAGGTTTCACTCTGTTTTCTCCTATAGGGATACATGTATTTGGAACTCTAAATCAAACACGGTTTGTGCTAGGTCTTTAAAACTTGACACAATAAAGCAGTTTCAAGTTCTATCTCTATGGTTTGTTTGCTGTTGATGTAGCCCTAAGCAGAGACTGGCGAGAATCACTTTCATGGAAAGGGCCTGCCAAGCTTCCAAAAAACTACGAGTTGCCTGAAATCTCAGCAAACACTTTTTCACCCAATCTCGATGAAACTTTCAGGTAATGATCAGTACACCAATCCCACTTGGCTCGCCAAATTTCGTTCTTCTAGGTTAAACCGTTCGTTGGCAGTAACCGGTTTCATTTTGAGGTTTCACTGTGTTTTCTCCTATAGGGATACATGTATTTGGAACTCTAAATCAAACACGGTTTGTGCTAGCTCTTTGAAACTTGACACTATAAAGCAGTTTCAAGTTCTATCTCTATGGTTTGTTTGCTGTTGATGTAGCCCTAAACGAAGACTGGCGAGAATCACTTTCATGGAAAGGGCCTGCCAAGCTTCCAAAAAACTACGAGTTGCCTGAAATCTCAGCAAACACTTTTTAAACCAATCTTGATGAAACTTTCAGGTAATGATCAGTACACCAATCCCACTTGGCTCGCCAAATTTCGTTCTTCTAGGTTAAACCGTTCGTTGGCAGTAACCGGTTTCATTTTGAGGTTTCACTCTGTTTTCTCCTATAGGGATACATGTATTTGGAACTCTAAATCAAACACGGTTTGTGCTAGCTCTTTGAAACTTGACACAATAAAGCAGTTTCAAGTTCTATCTCTATGGTTTGTTTGCTGTTGATGTAGCCCTAAGCAGAGACTGGCGAGAATCACTTTCACTGAAAGGGCCTGCCAAGCTTCCAAAAAACTACGAGTTGCCTGAAATATCAGCAAACACTTTTTCACCCAATCTTGATGATACTTTCAGGTAATGATCAGTACACCAATCCCACTTGGCTTGCCAAATTTCGTTCTCCTAGGTTAAACCGTTCGTTGGCAGTAACCGGTTTCATTTTGAGGTTTCATTCTGTTTTCTCCTATAGGGATACATGTATTTGGAACTCTAAATCAAACACGGTTTGTGGTAGCTCTTTGAAACTTGACACAATAAAGCAGTTTCAAGTTCTATCTCTATGGTTTGTTTGCTGTTGATGTAGCCCTAAGCAGAAACTGGCGAGAATCACTTTCATGGAAAGGGCCTGTCAAGCTTCCAAAGAACTACGAGTTGCCTGAAATCTCAGCAAACACTTTTTCACCAATCTTGATGAAACTTTCACGTAATGATCAGTACACCAATCCCACTTGGCTCGCCAAATTTCGTTCTTCTAGGTTAAACCGTTCGTTGGCAGTAACCGGTTTCATTTTGAGGTTTCACTCTGTTTTCTCCTATAGGGATACATGTATTTGGAACTCTAAATCAAACACGGTTTGTGCTAGGTCTTTAAAACTTGACACAATAAAGCAGTTTCAAGTTCTATCTCTATGGTTTGTTTGCTGTTGATGTAGCCCTAAGCAGAGACTGGCGAGAATCACTTTCATGGAAAGGGCCTGCCAAGCTTCCAAAAAACTACGAGTTGCCTGAAATCTCAGCAAACACTTTTTCACCCAATCTCGATGAAACTTTCAGGAAATGATCAGTACACCAATCCCACTTGGCTCGCCAAATTTCGTTCTTCTAGGTTAAACCGTTCGTTGGCAGTAACCGGTTTCATTTTGAGGTTTCACTCTGTTCTCTCCTATAGGGATACATGTATTTGGAACTCTAAATCAAACATGGTTTGTGCTAGGTCTTTAAAACTTGACACAATAAAGCAGTTTCAAGTTCTATCTCTATGGTTTGTTTGCTGTTGATGTAGCCCTAAGCAGAGACTGGCGAGAATCACTTTCATGGAAAGGGCCTGCCAAGCTTCCAAAAAACTTCGAGTTGCCTGAAATCTCAGCAAACACTTTTTCACCCAATCTCGATGAAACTTTCAGGTAATGATCAGTACACCAATCCCACTTGGCTCGCCAAATTTCGTTCTTCTAGGTTAAACCGTTCGTTGGCAGTAACCGGTTTCATTTTGAGGTTTCACTCTGTTTTTTCCTATAGGGATACATGTATTTGGAACTCTAAATCAAACACGGTTTGTGCTAGCTCTTTGAATCTTGACACAATAAAGCAGTTTCAAGTTCTATCTCTATGGTTTGTTTGCTGTTGATGTAGCCCTAAGCAGAGACTGGCGAGAATCACTTTCATGGAAAAAGCCGGCCAAGCTTCCAAAGAACTACGAGTTGCCTGAAATCTCAGCAAACACTTTTTCACCCAATCTCGATGAAACTTTCAGGAAATGATCAGTACACCAATCCCACTTGGCTCGCCAAATTTCGTTCTTCTAGGTTAAACCGTTCCTTGGTAGTAACCGGTTTCATTTTGAGGTTTCACTCTGTTTTCTCCTATAGGGATACATGTATTTGGAACTCTAAATCAAACACGGTTTGTGCTAGGTCTTTAAAACTTGACACAATAAAGCAGTTTCAAGTTCTATCTCTATGGTTTGTTTGCTGTTGATGTAGCCCTAAGCAGAGACTGGCGTGAATCACTTTCATGGAAAGGGCCTGCCAAGCTTCCAAAAAACTACGAGTTGCCTGAAATCTCAGCAAACACTTTTTCACCCAATCTCGATGAAACTTTCAGGTAATGATCAGTACACCAATCCCACTTGGCTCGCCAAATTTCGTTCTTCTAGGTTAAACCGTTCGTTGGCAGTAACCGGTTTCATTTTGAGGTTTCACTCTGTTTTCTCCTATAGGGATACATGTATTTGGAACTCTAAATAAAACATGGTTTGTGCTAGCTCTTTGAAACTTGACACAATAAAGCAGTTTCAAGTTCTATCTCTATGGTTTGTTTGCTGTTGATGTAGCCCTAAGCAGAGACTGGCGAGAATCACATTCATGGAAAGGGCCTGCCAAGCTTCCAAAAAACTACGAGTTGCCTGAAATCTCAGCAAACACTTTTTCACCCAATCTTGATGAAACTTTCAGGTAATGATCAGTACACCAATCCCACTTGGCTCGCCAAATTTCGTTCTTCTAGGTTAAACCGTTCGTTGGCAGTAACCGGTTTCATTTTGAGGTTTCACTCTGTTTTCTCCTATAGGGATACATGTATTTGGAAGTCTAAACCAAACACGGTTTGTGCTCGCTCTTTGAAACTTGACACAATAAAGCAGTTTCAAGTTCTATCTCTATGGTTTGTTTGCTGTTGATGTAGCCCTAAGCAGAGACTGGCGAGAATCACTTTCATATAAAGGGCCTGCCAAGCTTCCAAAAAACTACGAGTTGCCTGAAATCTCAGCAAACACTTTTTCACCCAATCTCGATGAAACTTTCAGGTAATGATCAGTACACCAATCCCACTTGGCTCGCCAAATTTCGTTCTTCTAGGTTAAACCGTTCGTTGGCAGTAACCGGTTTCATTTTGAGGTTTCACTGTGTTTTCTCCTATAGGGATACATGTATTTGGAACTCTAAATCAAACACGGTTTGTGCAAGCTCTTTGAAACTTGACACAATAAAGCAGTTTCAAGTTCTATCTCTATGGTTTGTTTGCTGTTGATGTAGCCCTAAACGGAGACTGGCGAGAATCACTTTCATGGAAAGGGCCTGCCAAGCTTCCAAAAAACTACGAGTTGCCTGAAATCTCAGCAAACACTTTTTAAACCAATCTTGATGAAACTTTCACGTAATGATCAGTACACCAATCCCACTTGGCTCGCCAAATTTCGTTCTTCTAGGTTAAACCGTTCGTTGGCAGTAACTGGTTTCATTTTGAGGTTTCACTCTGTTTTCTCCTATAGGGATACATGTATTTGGAACTCTAAATCAAACACGGTTTGTGCTAGCTCTTTGAAACTTGACACAATAAAGCAGTTTCAAGTTCTATCTCTATGGTTTGTTTGCTGTTGATGTAGCCCTAAGCAGAGACTGGCGAGAATCACTTTCATGGAAAGGGCCGGCCAAGCTTCCAAAAAACTTCGAGTTGCCTGAAATCTCAGCAAACACTTTTTCACCCAATCTCGATGAAACTTTCAGGTAATGATCAGTACACCAATCCCACTTGGCTCGCCAAATTTCGTTCTTCTAGGTTAAACCGTTCGTTGGCAGTAACCGGTTTCATTTTGAGGTTTCACTCTGTTTTTTCCTATAGGGATACATGTATTTGGAATTCTAAATCAAACACGGTTTGTGCTAGATCTTTGAATCTTGACACAATAAAGCAGTTTCAAGTTCTATCTCTATGGTTTGTTTGCTGTTGATGTAGCCCTAAGCAGAGACTGGCGAGAATCACTTTCATGGAAAGGGCCTGCCAAGCTTCCAAAAAACTACGAGTTGCCTGAAATCTCAGCAAACACTTTTTCACCCAATCTCGATGAAACTTTCAGGTAATGATCAGTACACCAATTCCACTTGGCTCGCCAAATTTCGTTTTTCTAGGTTAAACCGTTCGTTGGCAGTAACCGGTTTCATTTTGAGGTTTCACTCTGTTTTCTCCTATAGGGATACATGTATTTGGAACTCTAAATCAAACACGGTTTGTGCTAGCTCTTTGAAACTTGACACAATAAAGCAGTTTCAAGTTCTATCTCTATGGTTTGTTTGCTGTTGATGTAGCCCTAAGCAGAAACTGGCGAGAATCACTTTCATGGAAAGGGCCTGCCAAGCTTCCAAAAAACTACGAGTTGCCTGAAATCTCAGCAAACACTTTTTCACCCAATCTTGATGAAACTTTCAGGTAATGATCAGTACACCAATCCCACTTGGCTCGCCAAATTTCGTTCTTCTATGTTAAACCGTTCGTTGGCAGTAACCGGTTTCATTTTGAGGTTTCACTCTGTTTTCTCCTATAGGGATACATGTATTTGGAAGTCTAAATCAAACACGGTTTGTGCTCGCTCTTTGAAACTTGACACAATAAAGCAGTTTCAAGTTTTATCTCTATGGTTTGTTTGCTGTTGATGTAGCCCTAAGCAGAGACTGGCGAGAATCACTTTCATGGAAAGGGCCTGCCAAGCTTCCAACAAACTACGAGTTGCCTGAAATCTCAGCACACACTTTTTCACCCAATCTTGATGAAACTTTCAGGTAATGATCAGTACACCAATCCCACTTGGCTCGCCAAATTTCGTTCTTCTAGGTTAAACCGTTCGTTGGCAGTAACCGGTTTCATTTTGAGGTTTCATTCTGTTTTCTCCTATAGGGATACATGTATTTGGAACTCTAAATCAAACACGGTTTGTGGTAGCTCTTTGAAACTTGACACAATAAAGCAGTTTCAAGTTCTATCTCTATGGTTTGTTTGCTGTTGATGTAGCCCTAAGCAGAAACTGGCGAGAATCACTTTCATGGAAAGGGCCTGTCAAGCTTCCAAAGAACTACGAGTTGCCTGAAATCTCAGCAAACACTTTTTCACCAATCTTGATGAATCTTTCAGGTAATGATCAGTACACCAATCCCACTTGGCTCGCCAAATTTCGTTCTTCTAGGTTAAACCGTTCGTTGGCAGTAACCGGTTTCATTTTGAGGTTTCACTCTGTTTTCTCCTATAGGGATACATGTATTTGGAACTCTAAATCAAACACGGTTTGTGCTAGGTCTTTAAAACTTGACACAATAAAGCAGTTTCAAGTTCTATCTCTATGGTTTGTTTGCTGTTGATGTAGCCCTAAGCAGAGACTGGCGAGAATCACTTTCATGGAAAGGGCCTGCCAAGCTTCCAAAGAACTACGAGTTGCCTGAAATCTCAGCAAACACTTTTTCACCCAATCTCGATGAAACTTTCAGGTAATGATCAGTACACCAATCCCACTTGGCTCGCCAAATTTCGTTCTTCTAGGTTAAACCGTTCGTTGGCAGTAACCGGTTTCATTTTGAGGTTTCACTCTGTTTTCTCCTATAGGGATACATGTATTTGGAAGTCTAAACCAAACATGGTTTGTGCTCGCTCTTTGAAACTTGACACAATAAAGCAGTTTCAAGTTCTATCTCTATGGTTTGTTTGCTGTTGATGTAGCCCTAAGCAGAGACTGGCGAGAATCACTTTCATGGAAAGGGCCTGCCAAGCTTCCAAAAAACTACGAGTTGCCTGAAATCTCAGCAAACACTTTTTCACCCAATCTCGATGAAACTTTCAGGTAATGATCAGTACACCAATCCCACTTGGCTCGCCAAATTTCGTTCTTCTAGGTTAAACCGTTCGTTGGCAGTAACCGGTTTCATTTTGAGGTTTCACTCTGTTTTCTCCTATAGGGATACATGTATTTGGAACTCTAAATCAAACACGGTTTGTGCAAGCTCTTTGAAACTTGACACAATAAAGCAGTTTCAAGTTCTATCTCTATGGTTTGTTTGCTGTTGATGTAGCCCTAAACGGAGACTGGCGAGAATCACTTTCATGGAAAGGGCCTGCCAAGCTTCCAAAAAACTACGAGTTGCCTGAAATCTCAGCAAACACTTTTTAAACCAATCTTGATGAAACTTTCAGGTAATGATCAGTACACCAATCCCACTTGGCTCGCCAAATTTCGTTCTTCTAGGTTAAACCGTTCGTTGGCAGTAACCGGTTTCATTTTGAGGTTTCACTCTGTTTTCTCCTATAGGGATACATGTATTTGGAACTCTAAATCAAACACGGTTTGTGCTAGCTCTTTGAAACTTGACACAATAAAGCAGTTTCAAGTTCTATCTCTATGGTTTGTTTGCTGTTGATGTAGCCCTAAGCAGAGACTGGCGAGAATCACTTTCATAGAAAGGGCCTGCCAAGCTTCCAAAAAACTACGAGTTGCCTGAAATATCAGCAAACACTTTTTCACCCAATCTTGATGATACTTTCAGGTAATGATCAGTACACCAATCCCACTTGGCTTGCCAAATTTCGTTCTCCTAGGTTAAACCGTTCGTTGGCAGTAACCGGTTTCATTTTGAGGTTTCACTCTGTTTTCTCCTATAGGGATACATGTATTTGGAAGTCTAAACCAAACACGGTTTGTGCTCGCTCTTTGAAACTTGACACAATAAAGCAGTTTCAAGTTCTATCTCTATGGTTTGTTTGCTGTTGATGTAGCCCTAAGCAGAGACTGGCGAGAATCACTTTCATGGAAAGGGCCTGCCAAGCTTCCAAAGAACTACGAGTTGCCTGAAATCTCAGCAAACACTTTTTCACCCAATCTCGATGAAACTTTCAGGAAATGATCAGTACACCAATCCCACTTGGCTCGCCAAATTTCGTTCTTCTAGGTTAAACCGTTCGTTGGTAGTAACCGGTTTCATTTTGAGGTTTCACTCTGTTTTCTCCTATAGGGATACATGTATTTGGAACTCTAAATCAAACACGGTTTGTGCTAGGTCTTTAAAACTTGACACAATAAAGCAGTTTCAAGTTCTATCTCTATGGTTTGTTTGCTGTTGATGTAGCCCTAAGCAGAGACTGGCGAGAATCACTTTCATGGAAAGGGCCTGCCAAGCTTCCAAAAAACTTCGAGTTGCCTGAAATCTCAGCAAACACTTTTTCACCCAATCTCGATGAAACTTTCAGGTAATGATCAGTACACCAATCCCACTTGGCTCGCCAAATTTCGTTCTTCTAGGTTAAACCGTTCGTTGGCAGTAACCGGTTTCATTTTGAGGTTTCACTCTGTTTTCTCCTATAGGGATACATGTATTTGGAACTCTAAATCAAACACGGTTTGTGCTAGCTCTTTGAAACTTGACACAATAAAGCAGTTTCAAGTTCTATCTCTATGGTTTGTTTGCTGTTGATGTAGCCCTAAGCAGAGACTGGCGAGAATCACTTTCATGGAAAGGGCCTGCCAAGCTTCCAAAAAACTACGAGTTGCCTGAAATATCAGCAAACACTTTTTCACCCAATCTTGATGATACTTTCAGGTAATGATCAGTACACCAATCCCACTTGGCTTGCCAAATTTCGTTCTCCTAGGTTAAACCGTTCGTTGGCAGTAACCGGTTTCATTTTGAGGTTTCACTCTGTTTTCTCCTATAGGGATACATGTATTTGGAAGTCTAAACCAAACACGGTTTGTGCTCGCTCTTTGAAACTTGACACAATAAAGCAGTTTCAAGTTCTATCTCTATGGTTTGTTTGCTGTTGATGTAGCCCTAAGCAGAGACTGGCGAGAATCACTTTCATGGAAAGGGCCTGCCAAGCTTCCAAAGAACTACGAGTTGCCTGAAATCTCAGCAAACACTTTTTCACCCAATCTCGATGAAACTTTCAGGAAATGATCAGTACACCAATCCCACTTGGCTCGCCAAATTTCGTTCTTCTAGGTTAAACCGTTCGTTGGTAGTAACCGGTTTCATTTTGAGGTTTCACTCTGTTTTCTCCTATAGGGATACATGTATTTGGAACTCTAAATCAAACACGGTTTGTGCTAGGTCTTTAAAACTTGACACAATAAAGCAGTTTCAAGTTCTATCTCTATGGTTTGTTTGCTGTTGATGTAGCCCTAAGCAGAGACTGGCGAGAATCACTTTCATGGAAAGGGCCTGCCAAGCTTCCAAAAAACTTCGAGTTGCCTGAAATCTCAGCAAACACTTTTTCACCCAATCTCGATGAAACTTTCAGGTAATGATCAGTACACCAATCCCACTTGGCTCGCCAAATTTCGTTCTTCTAGGTTAAACCGTTCGTTGGCAGTAACCGGTTTCATTTTGAGGTTTCACTCTGTTTTCTCCTATAGGGATACATGTATTTGGAACTCTAAATCAAACACGGTTTGTGCTAGCTCTTTGAAACTTGACACAATAAAGCAGTTTCAAGTTCTATCTCTATGGTTTGTTTGCTGTTGATGTAGCCCTAAGCAGAGACTGGCGAGAATCACTTTCATGGAAAGGGCCTGCCAAGCTTCCAAAAAACTACGAGTTGCCTGAAATCTCAGCAAACACTTTTTCACCCAATCTTGATGAAACTTTCAGGTAATGATCAGTACACCAATCCCACTTGGCTCGCCAAATTTCGTTCTTCTAGGTTAAACTGTTCGTTGGCAGTAACCGGTTTCATTTTGAGGTTTCACTCTGTTTTTTCCTATAGGGATACATGTATTTGGAAGTCTAAATCAAACACGGTTTGTGCTAGCTCTTTGAATCTTGACACAATAAAGCAGTTTCAAGTTCTATCTCTATGGTTTGTTTGCTGTTGATGTAGCCCTAAGCAGAGACTGGCGAGAATCACTTTCATGGAAAGGGCCTGCCAAGCTTCCAAAGAACTACGAGTTGCCTGACATCTCAGCAAACACTTTTTCACCCAATCTCGATGAAACTTTCAGGAAATGATCAGTACACCAATCCCACTTGGCTCGCCAAATTTCGTTCTTCTAGGTTAAACCGTTCGTTGGTAGTAACCGGTTTCATTTTGAGGTTTCACTCTGTTTTCTCCTATAGGGATACATGTATTTGGAACTCTAAATCAAACACGGTTTGTGCTAGGTCTTTAAAACTTGACACAATAAAGCAGTTTCAAGTTCTATCTCTATGGTTTGTTTGCTGTTGATGTAGCCCTAAGCAGAGACTGGCGAGAATCACTTTCATGGAAAGGGCCTGCCAAGCTTCCAAAAAACTTCGAGTTGCCTGAAATCTCAGCAAACACTTTTTCACCCAATCTCGATGAAACTTTCAGGTAATGATCAGTACACCAATCCCACTTGGCTCGCCAAATTTCGTTCTTCTAGGTTAAACCGTTCGTTGGCAGTAACCGGTTTCATTTTGAGGTTTCACTCTGTTTTCTCCTATAGGGATACATGTATTTGGAACTCTAAATCAAACACGGTTTGTGCTAGCTCTTTGAAACTTGACACAATAAAGCAGTTTCAAGTTCTATCTCTATGGTTTGTTTGCTGTTGATGTAGCCCTAAGCAGAGACTGGCGAGAATCACTTTCATGGAAAGGGCCTGCCAAGCTTCCAAAAAACTACGAGTTGCCTGAAATCTCAGCAAACACTTTTTCACCCAATCTTGATGAAACTTTCAGGTAATGATCAGTACACCAATCCCACTTGGCTCGCCAAATTTCGTTCTTCTAGGTTAAACTGTTCGTTGGCAGTAACCGGTTTCATTTTGAGGTTTCACTCTGTTTTTTCCTATAGGGATACATGTATTTGGAAGTCTAAATCAAACACGGTTTGTGCTAGCTCTTTGAATCTTGACACAATAAAGCAGTTTCAAGTTCTATCTCTATGGTTTGTTTGCTGTTGATGTAGCCCTAAGCAGAGACTGGCGAGAATCACTTTCATGGAAAGGGCCTGCCAAGCTTCCAAAAAACTACGAGTTGCCTTAAATCTCAGCAAACACTTTTTCACCCAATCTCGATGAAACTTTCAGGTAATGATCAGTACACCAATTCCACTTGGCTCGCCAAATTTCGTTTTTCTAGGTTAAACCGTTCGTTGGCAGTAACCGGTTTCATTTTGAGGTTTCACTCTGTTTTCTCCTATAGGGATACATGTATTTGGAACTCTAAATCAAACACGGTTTGTGCTAGCTCTTTGAATCTTGACACAATAAAGCAGTTTCAAGTTCTATCTCTATGGTTTGTTTGCTGTTGATGTAGCCCTAAGCAGAAACTGGCGAGAATCACTTTCATGGAAAGGGCCTGCCAAGCTTCCAAAAAACTACGAGTTGCCTCAAATCTCAGCAAACACTTTTTCACCCAATCTCGATGAAACTTTCAGGTAATGATCAGTACACCAATCCCACTTGGCTCGCCAAATTTCGTTCTTCTAGGTTAAACCGTTCGTTGGCAGTAACCGGTTTCATTTTGAGGTTTCACTCTGTTTTCTCCTATAGGGATACATGTATTTGGAAGTCTAAATCAAACACGGTTTGTGCTCGCTCTTTGAAACTTGACACAATAAAGCAGTTTCAAGTTTTATCTCTATGGTTTGTTTGCTGTTGATGTAGCCCTAAGCAGAGACTGGCGAGAATCACTTTCATCTAAAGGGCCTGCCAAGCTTCCAAAAAACTACGAGTTGCCTGAAATCTCAGCAAACACTTTTTCACCCAATCTTGATGAAACTTTCAGGTAATGATCAGTACACCAATCCCACTTGGCTCGCCAAATTTCGTTCTTCTAGGTAAAACCGTTCGTTGGCAGTAACCGGTTTCATTTTAAGGTTTCACTCTGTTTTTTCCTATAGGGATACATGTATTTGGAACTCTAAATCAAACACGGTTTGTGCTAGCTCTTTGAATCTTGACACAATAAAGCAGTTTCAAGTTCTATCTCTATGGTTTGTTTGCTGTTGATGTAGCCCTAAGCAGAGACTGGCGAGAATCACTTTCATGGAAAGGGCCTGCCAAGCTTCCAAAAAACTACGAGTTGCCTGAAATCTCAGCAAACACTTTTTCACCCAATCTCGATGAAACTTTCAGGTAATGATCAGTACACCAATCCCACTTGGCTCGCCAAATTTCGTTCTTCTAGGTTAAACAGTTCATTTGCAGTAACCGGTTTCATTTTGAGGTTTCACTCTGTTTTCTCCTATAGGGATACATGTATTTGGAACTCTAAATCAAACATGGTTTGTGCTAGCTCTTTGAAACTTGACACAATAAAGCAGTTTCAAGTTCTATCTCTATGGTTTGTTTGCTGTTGATGTAGCCCTAAGCAGAGACTGGCGAGAATCACTTTCATGGAAAGGGCCTGTCAAGCTTCCAAAAAACTACGAGTTGCCTGAAATCTCAGCAAACACTTTTTCACCCAATCTTGATGAAACTTTCAGGTAATGATCAGTACACCAATCCCACTTGGCTCGCCAAATTTCGTTCTTCTAGGTTAAACCGTTCGTTGGCAGTAACCGGTTTCATTTTGAGGTTTCACTGTGTTTTCTCCTATAGGGATACATGTATTTGGAACTCTAAATCAAACACGGTTTGTGCAAGCTATTTGAAACTTGACACTATAAAGCAGTTTCAAGTTCTGTCTCTATGGTTTGTTTGCTGTTGATGTAGCCCTAAACGGAGACTGGCGAGAATCACTTTCATGGAAAGGGCCTGCCAAGCTTCCAAAAAACTACGAGTTGCCTGAAATCTCAAAAAACACTTTTTAAACCAATCTTGATGAAACTTTCAGGTAATGATCAGTAGACCAATCCCACTTGGCTCGCCAAATTTCGTTCTTCTAGGTTAAACCGTTCATTGGCAGTAACCGGTTTCATTTTGAGTTTTCACTCTGTTTTCTCCTATAGGGATACATGTATTTGGAACTCTAAATCAAACACGGTTTGTGCTAGCTCTTTGAAACTTGACACAATAAAGCAGTTTCAAGTTCTATCTCTATGGTTTGTTTGCTGTTGATGTAGCCCTAAGCAGAAACTGGCGAGAATCACTTTCATGGAAAGGGCCTGTCAAGCTTCCAAAGAACTACGAGTTGCCTGAAATCTCAGCAAACACTTTTTCACCAATCTTGATGAAACTTTCACGTAATGATCAGTACACCAATCCCACTTGGCTCGCCAAATTTCGTTCTTCTAGGTTAAACCCGTTCGTTGGCAGTAACCGGTTACATTTTGAGGTTTCACTCTGTTTTCTCCTATAGGTATACATGTATTTGGAACTCTAAATCAAACACGGTTTGTGCTTGGTCTTTAAAACTTGACACAATAAAGCAGTTTCAAGTTCTATCTCTATGGTTTGTTTGCTGTTGATGTAGCCCTAAGCAGAGACTGGCGAGAATCACTTTCATGGAAAGGGCCTGCCAAGCTTCCAAAAAACTACGAGTTGCCTGAAATCTCAGCAAACACTTTTTCACCCAATCTCGATGAAACTTTCAGAAATGATCAGTACACAATCCCACTTGGCTCGCCAAATTTCGTTCTTCTAGGTTAAACCGTTCGTTGGCAGTAACGGTTTCATTTTGAGGTTTCACTCTGTTTTCACCTATAGGGATACATGTATTTGGAACTCTAAATCAAACACGGTTTGTGCTAGCTCTTTGAAACTTGACACAATAAAGCAGTTTCAAGTTCTATCTCTATGGTTTGTTTGCTGTTGATGTAGCCCTAAGCAGAGACTGGCGAGAATCACATTCATGGAAAGGGCCTGCCAAGCTTCCAAAAACTACGAGTTGCCTGAAATCTCAGCAAACACTTTTTCACCCAATCTTGATGAAACTTTCAGGTAATGATCAGAACACCAATCCCACTTGGCTCGCCAAATTTCGTTCTTCTAGGTTTAAACTGTTCGTTGGCAGTAACCGGTTTCATTTTGAGGTTTCACTCTGTTTTTTCCTATAGGGATACATGTATTTGGAACTCTAAATCAAACACGGTTGTGCTAGCTCTTTGAATCTTGACACAATAAAGCAGTTTCAAGTTCTATCTCTATGGTTTGTTTGCTGTTGATGTAGCCCTAAGCAGAGACTGGCGAGAATCACTTTCATGGAAAGGGCCTGCCAAGCTTCCAAAAAACTACGAGTTGCCTGAAATCTCAGCAAACACTTTTTCACCCAATCTCGATGAAACTTTCAGGTAATGATCAGTACACCAAATTCCACTTGGCTCGCCAAATTTCGTTTTTCTAGGTTAAACCGTT
Source organism: Ictidomys tridecemlineatus (assembly GCF_052094955.1). Classification (NCBI taxonomy): domain Eukaryota; kingdom Metazoa; phylum Chordata; class Mammalia; order Rodentia; family Sciuridae; genus Ictidomys; species Ictidomys tridecemlineatus. Next base: position 45,001 of record NW_027521799.1, read on the forward strand.
CGTTGGCAGTAACCGGTTTCATTTTGAGGTTTCACTCTGTTTCTCCTATAGGGATACATGTATTTGGAACTCTAAATCAAACACGGTTTGTGCTAGCTCTTTGAATCTTGACACAATAAAGCAGTTTCAAGTTCTATCTCTATGGTTTGTTTGCTGTTGATGTAGCCCTAAGCAGAAACTGGCGAGAATCACTTTCATGGAAAGGGCCTGCCAAGCTTCCAAAAAACTACGAGTTGCCTCAAATCTCAGCAAACACTTTTTCACCCAATCTTGATGAAACTTTCAGGTAATGATCAGTACACCAATCCCACTTGGCTCGCCAAATTTCGTTCTTCTAGGTTAAACCGTTCGTTGGCAGTAACCGGTTTCATTTTGAGGTTTCACTCTGTTTTCTCCTATAGGGATACATGTATTTGGAAGTCTAAATCAAACACGGTTTGTGCTCGCTCTTTGAAACTTGACACAATAAAGCAGTTTCAAGTTTTATCTCTATGGTTTGTTTGCTGTTGATGTAGCCCTAAGCAGAGACTGGCGAGAATCACTTTCATCTAAAGGGCCTGCCAAGCTTCCAAAAAACTACGAGTTGCCTGAAATCTCAGCAAACACTTTTTCACCCAATCTTGATGAAACTTTCAGGTAATGATCAGTACACCAATCCCACTTGGCTCGCCAAATTTCGTTCTTCTAGGTAAAACCGTTCGTTGGCAGTAACCGGTTTCATTTTAAGGTTTCACTCTGTTTTTTCCTATAGGGATACATGTATTTGGAACTCTAAATCAAACACGGTTTGTGCTAGCTCTTTGAATCTTGACACAATAAAGCAGTTTCAAGTTCTATCTCTATGGTTTGTTTGCTGTTGATGTAGCCCTAAGCAGAGACTGGCGAGAATCACTTTCATGGAAAGGGCCTGCCAAGCTTCCAAAAAACTACGAGTTGCCTGAAATCTCAGCAAACACTTTTTCACCCAATCTCGATGAAACTTTCAGGTAATGATCAGTACACCAATCCCACTTGGCTCGCCAAATTTCGTTCTTCTAGGTTAAACAGTTCATTTGCAGTAACCGGTTTCATTTTGAGGTTTCACTCTGTTTTCTCCTATAGGGATACATGTATTTGGAACTCTAAATCAAACATGGTTTGTGCTAGCTCTTTGAAACTTGACACAATAAAGCAGTTTCAAGTTCTATCTCTATGGTTTGTTTGCTGTTGATGTAGCCCTAAGCAGAGACTGGCGAGAATCACTTTCATGGAAAGGGCCTGTCAAGCTTCCAAAAAACTACGAGTTGCCTGAAATCTCAGCAAACACTTTTTCACCAATCTTGATGAAACTTTCAGGTAATGATCAGTACACCAATCCCACTTGGCTCGCCAAATTTCGTTCTTCTAGGTTAAACCGTTCGTTGGCAGTAACCGGTTTCATTTTGAGGTTTCACTGTGTTTTCTCCTATAGGGATACATGTATTTGGAACTCTAAATCAAACACGGTTTGTGCAAGCTATTTAAACTTGACACTATAAAGCAGTTTCAAGTTCTGTCTCTATGGTTTGTTTGCTGTTGATGTAGCCCTAAACGGAGACTGGCGAGAATCACTTTCATGGAAAGGGCCTGCCAAGCTTCCAAAAAACTACGAGTTGCCTGAAATCTCAACAAACACTTTTTAAACCAATCTTGATGAAACTTTCAGGTAATGATCAGTAGACCAATCCCACTTGGCTCGCCAAATTTCGTTCTTCTAGGTTAAACCGTTCATTGCAGTAACCGGTTTCATTTTGAGGTTTCACTCTGTTTTCTCCTATAGGGATACATGTATTTGGAACTCTAAATCAAACATGGTTTGTGCTAGCTCTTTGAAACTTGACACAATAAAGCAGTTTCAAGTTCTATCTCTATGGTTTGTTTGCTGTTGATGTAGCCCTAAGCAGAGACTGGCGAGAATCACTTTCATGGAAAGGGCCTGTCAAGCTTCCAAAAAACTACGAGTTGCCTGAAATCTCAGCAAACACTTTTTCACCCAATCTTGATGAAACTTTCAGGTAATGATCAGTACACCAATCCCACTTGGCTCGCCAAATTTCGTTCTTCTAGGTTAAACCGTTCGTTGGCAGTAACCGGTTACATTTTGAGGTTTTCACTCTGTTTTCTCCTATAGGTATACATGTATTTGGAACTCTAAATCAAACACGGTTTGTGCTTGGTCTTTAAAACTTGACACAATAAAGCAGTTTCAAGTTCTATCTCTATGGTTTGTTTGCTGTTGATGTAGCCCTAAGCAGAGACTGGCGAGAATCACTTTCATGGAAAGGGCCTGCCAAGCTTCCAAAAACTACGAGTTGCCTGAAATCTCAGCAAACACTTTTTCACCCAATCTCGATGAAACTTTCAGGAAATGATCAGTACACCAATCCCACTTGGCTCGCCAAATTTCGTTCTTCTAGGTTAAACCGTTCGTTGGCAGTAACCGGTTTCATTTTGAGGTTTCACTCTGTTTTCTCCTATAGGGATACATGTATTTGGAACTCTAAATCAAACACGGTTTGTGCTAGCTCTTTGAAACTTGACACAATAAAGCAGTTTCAAGTTCTATCTCTATGGTTTGTTTGCTGTTGATGTAGCCCTAAGCAGAGACTGGCGAGAATCACATTCATGGAAAGGGCCTGCCAAGCTTCCAAAAAACTACGAGTTGCCTGAAATCTCAGCAAACACTTTTTCACCCAATCTTGATGAAACTTTCAGGTAATGATCAGAACACCAATCCCACTTGGCTCGCCAAATTTCGTTCTTCTAGGTTAAACTGTTCGTTGGCAGTAACCGGTTTCATTTTGAGGTTTTCACTCTGTTTTTCCTATAGGGATACATGTATTTGGAACTCTAAATCAAACACGGTTTGTGCTAGCTCTTTGAATCTTGACACAATAAAGCAGTTTCAAGTTCTATCTCTATGGTTTGTTTGCTGTTGATGTAGCCCTAAGCAGAGACTGGCGAGAATCACTTTCATGGAAAGGGCCTGCCAAGCTTCCAAAAAACTACGAGTTGCCTGAAATCTCAGCAAACACTTTTTCACCCAATCTCGATGAAACTTTCAGGTAATGATCAGTACACCAATTCCACTTGGCTCGCCAAATTTCGTTTTTCTAGGTTAAACCGTTCGTTGGCAGTAACCGGTTTCATTTTGAGGTTTCACTCTGTTTTCTCCTATAGGGATACATGTATTTGGAACTCTAAATCAAACACGGTTTGTGCTAGCTCTTTGAATCTTGACACAATAAAGCAGTTTCAAGTTCTATCTCTATGGTTTGTTTGCTGTTGATGTAGCCCTAAGCAGAAACTGGCGAGAATCACTTTCATGGGAAAGGGCCTGCCAAGCTTCCAAAAAACTACGAGTTGCCTCAAATCTCAGCAAACACTTTTTCACCCAATCTTGATGAAACTTTCAGGTAATGATCAGTACACCAATCCCACTTGGCTCGCCAAATTTCGTTCTTCTAGGTTAAACCGTTCGTTGGCAGTAACCGGTTTCATTTTGAGGTTCACTCTGTTTTCTCCTATAGGGATACATGTATTTGGAAGTCTAAATCAAACACGGTTTGTGCTCGCTCTTTGAAACTTGACACAATAAAGCAGTTTCAAGTTTTATCTCTATGGTTTGTTTGCTGTTGATGTAGCCCTAAGCAGAGACTGGCGAGAATCACTTTCATCTAAAGGGCCTGCCAAGCTTCCAAAAAACTACGAGTTGCCTGAAATCTCAGCAAACACTTTTTCACCAATCTTGATGAAACTTTCAGGTAATGATCAGTACACCAATCCCACTTGGCTCGCCAAATTTCGTTCTTCTAGGTAAAACCGTTCGTTGGCAGTAACCGGTTTCATTTTAAGGTTTCACTCTGTTTTTTCCTATAGGGATACATGTATTTGGAACTCTAAATCAAACACGGTTTGTGCTAGCTTTTGAATCTTGACACAATAAAGCAGTTTCAAGTTCTATCTCTATGGTTTGTTTGCTGTTGATGTAGCCCTAAGCAGAGACTGGCGAGAATCACTTTCATGGAAAGGGCCTGCCAAGCTTCCAAAAAACTACGAGTTGCCTGAAATCTCAGCAAACACTTTTTCACCCAATCTCGATGAAACTTTCAGGTAATGATCAGTACACCAATCCCACTGGGCTCGCCAAATTTCGTTCTTCTAGGTTAAACAGTTCATTTGCAGTAACCGGTTTCATTTTGAGGTTTCACTCTGTTTTCTCCTATAGGATACATGTATTTGGAACTCTAAATCAAACATGGTTTGTGCTAGCTCTTTGAAACTTGACACAATAAAGCAGTTTTCAAGTTCTATCTCTATGGTTTGTTTGCTGTTGATGTAGCCCTAAGCAGAGACTGGCGAGAATCACTTTCCATGGAAAGGGCCTGTCAAGCTTCCAAAAAACTACGAGTTGCCTGAAATCTCAGCAAACACTTTTTCACCCAATCTTGATGAAACTTTCAGGTAATGATCAGTACACCAATCCCACTTGGCTCGCCAAATTTCGTTCTTCTAGGTTAAACCGTTCGTTGGCAGTAACCGGTTTCATTTTGAGGTTTCACTGTGTTTTCTCCTATAGGGATACATGTATTTGGAACTCTAAATCAAACACGGTTTGTGCAAGCTATTTGAAACTTGACACTATAAAGCAGTTTCAAGTTCTGTCTCTATGGTTTGTTTGCTGTTGATGTAGCCCTAAACGGAGACTGGCGAGAATCACTTTCATGGAAAGGGCCTGCCAAGCTTCCAAAAAACTACGAGTTGCCTGAAATCTCAACAAACACTTTTTAAACCAATCTTTATGAAACTTTCAGGTAATGATCAGTAGACCAATCCCACTTGGCTCGCCAAATTCGTTCTTCTAGGTTTAAACCGTTCATTGGCAGTAACCGGTTTCATTTTGAGGTTTCACTCTGTTTTCTCCTCTAGGGATACATGTATTTGGAACTCTAAATCAAACACGGTTTGTGCTAGCTCTTTGAAACTTGACACAATAAAGCAGTTTCAAGTTCTATCTCTATGGTTTGTTTGCTGTTGATGTAGCCCTAAGCAGAAACTGGCGAGAATCACTTTCATGGAAAGGGCCTGTCAAGCTTCCAAAGAACTACGAGTTGCCTGAAATCTCAGCAAACACTTTTTCACCAATCTTGATGAAACGTTCACGTAATGATCAGTACACCAATCCCACTTGGCTCGCCAAATTTCGTTCTTCTAGGTTAAACCGTTCGTTGGCAGTAACCGGTTTCATTTTGAGGTTTCACTCTGTTTTCTCCTATAGGTATACATGTATTTGGAACTCTAAATCAAACACGGTTTGTGCTTGGTCTTTAAAACTTGACACAATAAAGCAGTTTCAAGTTCTATCTCTATGGTTTGTTTGCTGTTGATGTAGCCCTATGCAGAGACTGGCGAGAATCACTTTCATGGAAAGGGCCTGCCAAGCTTCCAAAAAACTACGAGTTGCCTGAAATCTCAGCAAACACTTTTTCACCCAATCTCGATGAAACTTTCAGGAAATGATCAGTACACCAATCCCACTTGGCTCGCCAAATTTCGTTCTTCTAGGTTAAACCGTTCGTTGGCAGTAACCGGTTTCATTTTGAGGTTTCACTCTGTTTTCTCCTATAGGGATACATGTATTTGGAACTCTAAATCAAACATGGTTTGTGCTAGGTCTTTAAAACTTGACACAATAAAGCAGTTTCAAGTTCTATCTCTATGGTTTGTTTGCTGTTGATGTAGCCCTAAGCAGAGACTGGCGAGAATCACTTTCATGGAAAGGGCCTGCCAAGCTTCCAAAAAACTACGAGTTGCCTGAAATCTCAGCAAACACTTTTTCACCCAATCTCGATGAAACTTTCAGGTAATGATCAGTACACCAATCCCACTTGGTTCGCCAAATTTCGTTCTTCTAGGTTAAACCGTTCGTTGGCAGTAACCGGTTTCATTTTGAGGTTTCACTCTGTTTTCTCCTATAGGGATACATGTATTTGGAACTCTAAATCAAACACGGTTTGTGCTAGCTCTTTGAAACTTGACACAATAAAGCAGTTTCAAGTTCTATCTCTATGGTTTGTTTGCTGTTGATGTAGCCCTAAGCAGAGACTGGCAAGAATCACATTCATGGAAAGGGCCTGCCAAGCTTCCAAAAAACTACGAGTTGCCTGAAATCTCAGCAAACACTTTTTCACCCAATCTTGATGAAACTTTCAGGTAATGATCAGTACACCAATCCCACTTGGCTCGCCAAATTTCGTTCTTCTAGGTTAAACCGTTCGTTGGCAGTAACCGGTTTCATTTTGAGGTTTCACTCTGTTTTTTCCTATAGGGATACATGTATTTGGAACTCTAAATCAAACACGGTTTGTGCTAGCTCTTTGAATCTTGACACAATAAAGCAGTTTCAAGTTCTATCTCTATGGTTTGTTTGCTGTTGAT